>NW_028178907.1:0-5000 GCF_964030765.1 Micromesistius poutassou | reverse complement strand
GTGTGTAAGCGTGTGTGTGTGTGTGTGTGTAACTATGTGTGCGTGTGTGTGTGTGGGTTATGGAAAATAAAGATCCACCCGGCCCCCACCTCCCACCACCACCCCTCTTCCAGCAGCGGGCTCCACATGCCGCGTGCCTCCACGCACAGAAGACGGCCAGTGTGGGGGTCAGGGAGTCACTCTCCAGTGTCCTCTCCGCCTGTATTCACAATTAACCCCAGTGAGCTTCACTTCCCTCTGTTTTCACACGGCCGGTTGCCGAACAAGTTCAGGAAGGGGAAATATAAAGCGGGTTTGAGCGCCACAATGCTGAGTGGGCCCTGGCGTGTCGCCCCACCATCCACTCCTTTTTTTGCGAAATGTAAACACACCATGATACCCCCCCCCCCCCCCCCCCTCCACCCTCCCCCCTGTTCAGTTTGAAAAACATGTATTTCTGAAGGAGAAAAAAACATTTCCTTCTTGGTTATAGAGGCTTAGTGATCATTTCCAATCTTATGTCTATTGAGTCGTGTGGCTGGTTTTGTTTTGCCCTATGAATAGAACAAAATACCGGTATGAAAGCGTAAAAAGATAAACATTAGCATTGGGTTAAGATGGGTCACATTTGATAGGAGAAGCTTTGTGTTGTGTTTCTTATTTAGTGCTGCATGCTGCGTGTAGTGTGTTGACATGCAGTGTAAACACACTACTATAATATGCCAAATATCTTTGGCTTGTTCAGCAGTGCATGAATCATGAGCATGTTGCCCATGCACCAAAAAGAAAATCAAGTTTACAAACGAGACAGCGGCTGTAATGTATTTAAAGCCTGACTTAAAAGTGTAGTTGCT
Source organism: Micromesistius poutassou (assembly GCF_964030765.1). Classification (NCBI taxonomy): domain Eukaryota; kingdom Metazoa; phylum Chordata; class Actinopteri; order Gadiformes; family Gadidae; genus Micromesistius; species Micromesistius poutassou. The sequence continues at coordinate 4,167 of NW_028178907.1, read as the reverse complement.
AAAGTGTCTCCGCTTTAAGCACATAGCATAATGCAGAAACATTTTTAATGGTGTCCCTGGAGTACAACAAAGGTCACAGGCATAATAAAGTGTTTATTTATGACACATTTCGGTTTGAATTGAATGAAGGCGCTGTTTCCTTGTTGCTTTTATAGGTCCCCATGTTTCCCAATGCCAAGTTGGGTTGTGCGAGTGTGCATTTAAAACACAGAGATGGTCAGTTGGAGAAGTGTTGTGCGCTTGTGGTCCCTGCACCGCTAATGACTGACAGATGCCTGTTAATCCACCGCTGTGGCGGCATGCTGTACGCATTAGTGCACCACCCAGTCATTCTCCCATTCAACATTTAGTTTTTATTTGTTCTGGTCCTGTCATCCTTAACATTGTACGCTGATGAGAAACAAAGCTAAAGCACCGACCCCATCAGAGCAGAAAATGCGTGAAAACACACGTTCCTAATCCAAACCTTTTTTTGTTGCTGTCCTTTCTGTCGTCTAGGTGATGGCGACAACGACTTCACCCTGTACCCGTCCGACGTCATGGAGGAGATGTGCGCGTCCGACGGAGACCCCGCGGCGGCGGCCTCCTCCGTCCTGGCCGACGACCCGCCGTCCCCGCTGCTGTCCGGGGACGAGACCCCGGCCCTTGATGAGCAGCCTTCTTCTTACCGCCACCCGGAGGTCTACATGCACGAGGAGGAGGAGGAGGAGGAGGAGGACGAGGAGGACGAGGAGGAGGACCTGCAGGTGCCCCCAGACTTTGAGCTGCGGGGGTCCGGCGTTCCCGGTGCCGGTCTGGGCGTCTGGTCCGTGGTCCGGCTGGAGAACGGAGAGCGCTTTGGACCGTACATGGGCAAGCACATGCCACGCGCCAGGAATCGAACTCACGGCTGCCGGGTAAGTCGCACGGTAGTCATGCGACATGCGCCGTAACAATGTCTTGATATATTCCTTTTGGAGCGTGGATTCTCTCCCTTTAACTTCTGGTGAACTCATTTTGTACAACTCTGCCTTCATTATAAGGCTTATGAAAAAAAACATGGCAAAATCCCATAAACGCAATTCTTTTATTTTAATTAGTCTTTTATTTGGCACCCTTTGATATGAGCCTGAGGGTTGAGGCTGCGAAGAGACACACTCTAATAAGCTATACTGCAGAGTTTACATCAGTGTCTTTTCCGTCCATGTCGTCATGTTAAGCTACATTTAGCCCAGCAACCATAATGTTGTTGTTGCCGTTTGTAGGCCAATGATGTAATGTTAGCTCAGCTCCTTTGGATGGGAGCTGAGATATATGCTCTTACCTCAATTAAAATCAAAAGCCGTAAATCCCATCTCCATGCAGGTTAGAGAGCCAGCCGAGGCCATACGGCCAATCAAATATTGGTCAGCCAACACACAAAATCGAAGCCAGGGTCACAGGACAAGGTCAAAGGTTAGGACTTGATCTTTGTCAGGGTCCAGCTGGTCGGGAGGGGCATGTGTAGAGGGTATCAGCCTGATTAAGTCTCCCTAAACATCCCCTATCGGACTTGACTTGACTGGATGTGTGGGCTAAGTCCTTCGAAACCAATGATAACCCTTTCTATGGTTTAACTTGGATCATCCAAACTGCCCTTGGTTGTTTTTCAACAAATTGCCAAGAATTAGACACTTGTTTGCTCTCTGAGATCTCCGAAACCCTGGTGTGCAAAGGGTTAAACATCGTATGCAAAGCATAAGACATCACATGCAAATGGAAACACACATGAAAGATCAAAACAATGCATGCAAAGAGTTAACCATCCCATATAGAAAGGGTAAAACACATCAATGCTGTGCTAATATAAAAAGTTTCTGGTTTTGGGACCGGTGGTTGTTGGGGCTGTTGCATCATAGAGGTTTATACCATCAGTGGTTTAGCATAGACCAAACTCTTTTTTTCTCCTCTGCCCTGCACTCAATTTCTTCAGGAAACAACGTCTGCTTCATTATCTACTGCCGTGTGTGACTTCACATATAAATTCTTCTTTTTACGGTGAAGTGAATTCTTTTTTTCTAAGTTTTTTTTCTAAATGTGTTTTTTAATAAGATTGAAAAAAGCCCCCGTCCCTCCTCGAAAGATTTACAACCGCTTAAACAAGCGCGCTTGGTTTTTCTTTTCTTTTTTTTCCCCACAGAATGAAATAAAGGGAAAAGGGGTTTCATGAATTTTAATCCGCCAGTAATTTATGGGGATTTTGAATAATATCTATTTAAAAAGATTAAGAACTGGGAGTGTGTGTGTGTGTGTTTGTTAGTGTGTGTGTGTGTATGTGTGTGTGGGTGTTATTTCCTCTATGTGTGTGTGTGTTTGTGTGTGTGTGTGTGTGTGTTCATGTAAATGTTTGTGTGTGTGTGTGTGAGAGAGATGGAGGCAGAGGATGGTATCCAGGCGAGGCAGCAGTGTATCACAGTGTTTAATTACCGCCCTGACAGCACACCATAACTCTTTCCATTAAGTAAATAAGTTGTAAAGAATTTATGATGAAATGCCACATTATTCAGAATGGATATTCAGTGATGACATCTCGCAGCATTAAATATGGTAAATGCTATTAACTCCTCCAGACACTCCCACCAGCCACCCCAACACCCCAACACACACCACCCTCTGTCCACACACACACACACACACACACACACACACACACACACACACACACACACACACACACACACACACACAATCACACACAGACACATACACACACACACACACACACACTCCCGCCGGACGAATCGTCAATATGCCAATAAGACTGCACAGAGGGTCTGAAAAAAAAGAAAAGAAAAATTGATTCGGTAAATGTGAGTTAAGATAGATATGCTCGCTTCCATCATCCATTCTGCGTAGCGCAGCAAGGTGATGTCACCAGCCAGTGGGAGCCATAAAGTGGCAGCTCCCATCTGGAGGTGGTGGGGGGGTGATGGAGGGCTGAGAGCTGCCCAGGCCGGCGTTGGTGACAGACTAGGAGGAGGGGTGGTCGGGGGGGTTGTCACCAGAAGAGAGGGGTGGGGTTGGTGGTGTGTGTGTGTGGGGCTGGGGCTGGGGCGGGGTGCAACACTCTTCTGCACCATCACTATAAATTCGGGGGGGCTTTTATTCATAAAGTGGAAGAGTGACTTATGGGGTCCTCGATGCGTTATGAATTACAGGAATGGTGACTTATGGGAGGGACGGCTTCTGTAAATAAGGAGAGAGGGAGAGAGAGAGAGAGAGAGAGAGAGAGAGAGAGAGAGAGAGAGAGAGAGAGAGAGAGAGACAAACGGAGAGGCAGCAGTGGCCCTGATAAGTCCAGACCCCGGCTTGGTTGGGTGGAGTTGTGACTGTGTGGACGGTCCCCTGACTTTAACGTCTACCTGTGTTAAAGAAAGTATTGGTATTGTGAGTTTGTGTGTAAATACCTGTGTTGGCAACATTTGTGTGTATGATGATGCAAGTGTGTTGCTGAGTGTTGACGGTTGATTTGATTGAGTTTGCTGAGAGTTTTACATTATGTAATGATGAAATATAGTTTTGAGATCAAGCATTTATTTGGCCACAGACATCATTAAAGACCGGACACGGATTTACTCTTATTTGCCTTCCACCTCCATAAGTATAGTACTGGATTATGATCATGGAAATGGTGTATCATTATTTTATCAATTAAAATGTGGTTTGTAAGAAAACATAACTTAATTGAGTTTTTTATTCATTTGAGCTAGGAAAGTACCAAACAGTGTGCCAGAGGCAGTAAATATGGAAAACACAATAATATCACCTGCTTGTTAACATCCAATAATTTCTCTCTTAGCAAAACATTATTAAAGGAGTTGCTCTGCTTCATGAAAGGCATTTCTTCGACCACTGAGACCTCAGCCTGAAATGAAAGAAAGCAGTGTAATTTACAATTTATGTAACCACCTTCATTAAAACAGAGTGATTCCAATTCGCGACCAATTCTGAATCCAAACCACGGTGCACCATCTATTAAAGTTTATGAGCGTTCATAACTCTTTTTAAATTTTGCTTTTGGTCAAGTTACAAACAGGAAGGGAAAACTATATAATAATATAATATATATATAATATATATTCTCCTATTGCTATTTTCTATTATATTCCTCTTCTCCGTCAGTTGTCTGACCATGGCCACATCATATTG
>NW_028178908.1:0-14256 GCF_964030765.1 Micromesistius poutassou | reverse complement strand
GCAAAGTCAATGAGATCCGTCGACGGACGTGTACAGTGGGGCAGGGGGGTGTCAGACAGACACCAGGGCCTTCATGAGCAGGATGAGGTTCGGCCAGGTCTCTGAAGGAGGGCTCACAGACCCCCCCCTAACCACCGGACCACTCCGCCCCCCCCCCCCCCACTCAACTGGAAGGAAGTGTATCTGTTGTGTCGTGTGACGTGTGTTGATTTGTGTGACGTGTGTCTCCCCCCCCACCCCCCCACCCGACCCCCCCTTGTAGGCGGAGGTGACCAAATGTCGCGTGGACGAGGCGAACCAGAGAGCCAACAAGCTCCTCAGCTAGACGGACCGGATCACACCAGCTCCTACCACCCTCCCCCCTACCCCCAACCTACCCCACTGTGCCTCTGCAGCAAGACTCTCTCACACACACACACACACACACACACACACACACACACACACACACACACACACACACACACACACACACACACACACACCCAGGGTCCAGTGCTGCTCCTCTTAAATGAGATGTTTCCTTTCTCCCTCACCCGTGCCTTAAAGCTCACATCTACAGTCTGTGTGATTTTTCTAATATTTGTATCAACGTCGTTCTGTTGGACACCAACCGAGCTCTAGTGTCTGTATACTGCCCCCTGTTGAGCCCCCGGTCACATGACGCCTCGTGAATCACTGCCTCCCCCCCCCCCCCCCCCCCCCTGTGTGTCACTGCCTCCCCCCCCCCCCCTCCCCCCCTGCCTCCCCCCTGCCCCTCCCCCCTTTAGTCCTGACATCATGTGTTTTTATTTAATTGCTCGAATGCAGCTGAAATGACCTGAAAATAAAGTTGGACTTTCTTTCTTTTCTTACACACTTCTTTTTCCCCCCCCTCACCCCGCCATCGTCATTTACGCCGTTTTTTTTTTTTGTAATTCACAAACATCGCCTGTAAAGCGTTTAGAAAAATGCTGCACTTTGCAGCAGCAGCGGCGGCGGCGGCGGCAGCAGCGTCATCACCCAACCAGCGCCTCGGTTACAGGGACTCGAATCTCCTCCTATATATTGTAGATCTATGAAAGCGTTTTGGTTTTTTTTTTTTGGTTTTTTTTTTTGGGGGGGGGGGGGGGGCGTTGTCGGCGAGAGTTCTGTGAATCTCCCCTGAAGGGCTTAACTTCACAACACTGAACACGGGGACCCCCCCCCCCGCCGGCCGTGGCCTTGCTGAAGGCGCGTATCAAAGTAGATGGCTCACTCTGGGCTCCGAAAGGCAGCCCGGGTCAATGCTGTACTTTAAATTCACTGCCAGGTCTGTCATGAGGGCTGTTTTTTTTTTGTTTTGTCCCCCCCCCCCCACCCCCCCCCCCCCCCACCCCCCACCCCCCCCCCAATAGGATGTTGATGTACATACTCTACCGAGGGCTGTGTATCTAGCCTGCAAAATAAACCTATTTATCAACTGCACCTCTTTTAAACGGTTGACATTTTGTGTAATGACCATATATATGCCCGTGGCTCCGAAGTTTAATTAGAAACTCTGGTTGTAAAAAATGTAGTTTCAATTTGGTGAGCTACTTTCAGTAGAATGATTGTGAGTTAATTTGTGCTTCCCTACCCCGTTTGAACGATGTAGCCGGCCTCTGTTTTCTGTGCTAGTTTTGCCTTTGGCTTGACGGTGTTAGGCGATACAGCAATATAAATAGTATATCTCGAGTCCAACCCTTTTGATTTAGGAGAAATAGCTGAAGTCTGGGTAAAGTAGCCCGTTAAACTCGGGAGATGGAGGGAAAAGATGTGTTGCGGTGTCTCCCCAAATCTCCTTCCCTCTCTCTCTGTGTTTTCTAAACAGCCACTTTATATGCGGAGCTGGAGCAAAAATGTTAATATCTGTTGATGGAAAGTTCTCGAGACCGCACAAGTGCTCGGACAGTACCGCCTGTGGCAAAACAAACCGATAAATAAATCACGATGTTTTACGAGGAAATTCACCTATTGCTGCTTGTTTGTTCTCTGGCAGGGCTTTTAGGATCCGAGCTTCTAATGAGGTGCAACAATAGTTTATTTCTGGTCTGCACGTTTGTTTCCGAGGTAAAACGCTCATTTGCTTTGCTGAGGCAGAACACACATTAAACGCTTGTGAAGAATACAAAGTCTGGTTCTGTGCTGGATATTTCCTGGGGTTATAGACCCCTGCTTCATTTGTCAGTTTTGATCTAACTAGACCAGCCTGGGGACTAGGTTGTACGTGATGTTAAAACATCAACAGATCTACTTATTTTGGGCTTTTTTTTTTTTTATACGTTACCAGGGGCAACTCATCTGGAACTTAACAGCGAAAGTGCCTTTTATTGTACATGCGTCTGTCTGCCAGCCTTCCTTTCTGTCTGTGGGTTGTTTATAAATAAAAAAGGAAATATGAATTTCAATTTGTCAGAACTTTAATTAAAGCTGATATTTAACGGGTTCTTCATATAAAATAATCTGATATAATTTAAGTGAAGGCCAATTTAAATTAATATTTTTTTACCACGAACAGGCAGAAAATAAAAACATGTTTTTAATATACTATTAAAAAAATATTTGAAATTTTTTTATTGTTATTGGTCAATAACTTAATTAGCATAATTTATTATTAATATAATTCAAATCACTATCGATCAGCATTGACTACCGATATGTCCAGGTGTTTTATCTTTGAAATGTTACACATCGCCACTTTAATTATTTATTTTTATCCTAATCCGATTCATTGATAATTCATTGTCTCATTCTTCTGTTTAATCAGCCCTATTTTGGCACCTATTTTTGGTATCTCCTACATTATTCAAGGTATTGACAACAAAACAATTGAAATATCAGGCCTCGGCAGGTCTGTTATATATTTTGGAGTGCTTAACTGAAATATGCTTTTTTCTTTTTGGTTGCTCCCAGTAATCCATCTGAAATCGGCACCTAAATCCACTTATTCTGGGAGAAAACAGGGTTCAGAGGGCTCTGTATTTGGCACACACAAAAGTTTGTATCCAGCCAAGGTCACTTTCTTACTTTCCAAGGCAATTCATAGCGGCTGCTGTGAGGCTTGACCTCCAGAACCTTCTGCTTAATAGAAGGGAGAGTTTGCCCACAAGTCATCTCGGTGTTTGACTTGTTGTCTTGAGAACAGTTTCTAGCTGTAAGCCGCATAAGTGACAGCTAGGCCTCCCCATTTAAAAATAATCTCTTAATCAACTTTTTATTTGGCAAAATTGTTGATGTGAAAAGTTGATCCTCATTTTGACCTATCTCAAAATGTGTTAAATTTGACAACTTCTCAACTACATTGGTTGGCCAAAACCTCAATGGTTTGGGTCGGGAATTGAGAGAGAAGCAACCTGTATTTGTAATACCTTTTTCGACTCGTTTGGCATGCTTGCTATTTGGACCCATAAGGTATGTCTGGACAATTTCTTCTCCACCTTGAAAGTTTTGGCAAATCTCCACCTCATGAAGACACAAACGTGTTTGTTTTGAGCCGATTGCTAACGTTCAACCACCTTGAACGAAACGCATTAAAGGTCCCATATCACACCACCAGGCGTGAGTGTGATTAGCCGTTTACAAGCCGCTTTGAAAATCGGCCTCTTCTGACATCACAAGTGGGCGTGTCCACCTAAGACGTGTGCTGGATAGATGAGCAACGTTTGCTGCGGTCCACTGGGTAGGCCGGTGGACTGATCTATCCAGCACACATGTAGGTGGACACGCCCACTAGTGATGTCACTAAAACACAGAAAGAGGCAGATTTTCAAAACGGCTTGTAACGGCTAATCACACTGACGCCTGGTGGTGTAATATGGGACTTTTAAAGCAGCATCTCCGAGTACACATGCGTGTCGGTAGAGTAAGGTGGGCCATGCCCCCGAGGAAAGACCAATCAGGATGGCCTTTTCCGAATACCAAATGGCCTCAGCAAAACAAACATACTGCACCTTTAAGATAAATCTCAACTCGATTAGTAAAGAAAGGTCAATAAATAGAATTGTGATAGTCTAAACGGACGTCTTCTTTTTGTGTGCAGATCACAAAAGAATAGAGACATAAAGTGGGCCTTGTAATATTTTAAAATTTATTCGCTCAAAATGTAGGTGACATTTCATGTCTACATTTTGGATATTTTACATAGAGAGTAGAAAATGCAGATTAAAAACCACTAAACTGTAGGGCCGGGGAGTAGCAAGAACATGAATCAAGGCAGTGGGGAGGGGGGGTGAGGGGTCAGGCAGTGTCTGATAGCTAAACCCAGTCCCGGCCCGTGGAAGCTCTTATCCCCAAACTCTAGAACGATGTTACTGCCGTTACTGTTGGCTTACTATGGCTTGCTTATACTGTTTGAAAAAAAGGGGCCAGTGACATCACTTGGCACTCAATTGTACAAATCAGAAAAAAAAATCCCCTGCAATGACCCGGGGGATTCACCAGAGATGGCGCTGTTGCTGCAGTTTGTTTAACGTGATTTTAAGTGTGAATGGTTGTAATTGGTGTATGACATATGTACCACCAAGAATGAACGTTCAAAATAGTATATCATTCAGTAGTATTAATGCAGAGTATAAACAGTTAATGCAAGACAGAAGTGATGAAATGACTACTACTCAAAACTGTTCCTTGGACATTTGAGAGGTTTTTCATGGTTTCGTCTGAAGATATACCGCTATAAGCTCATATATTCCCATACACATGAGGTCACTGTCGTTGTGTTTAAGGGCCTATCTCACCTGTCACCGTGAGGACAAAGGTCCAGATTAACCAGCTTCATATACAGCGCACACCTCCTGAATCGTCCTTGTTATGTAGTTCCACTTCTTGAGATATTAACGATAAATACTGGCCTATATTCACTTGGCATTCATCTGAACACCCTGACCCACTCTTCAACAGATTATCTTCCCCGTACATTCATATAAAAGTCACATTCCTTTTTTTTTTTCTCTCTCTCTCCCTCTTGCTAAATGAAGCTACTTAAGATAACTAGCTTGGCGGCGTGTATCCGATAAACAACTCTAAAAGTCTCCTTCATCTGTTGGCTGTCCCTGATCTTGACTCATCTCTGCTGATCATCAAACCAGTAATGTCCTGGACATGATTTTGGCGCTAACCACAGGTAGCATCTGGGGCTAAATATGGTGCACATATTTAACATACGTGAAGAGTTACGTGACGCCTGTCACTTTGTGATAACATTGTTTGTTTTTTTACATGCATTCTACAAGCCAAGGTTGAAGACGACTATAAGGCAGGTCAGTTGAATGTTCTTGATCACCATAGCACCATATCAAAAATAACACAGATCATCTGACCTCATGCATTTGTCGGGGGTTATATTCTCAATTTTCAGGTTTTTTTTTAAATTCAAAAGTGTTGGATATGCTTCAAGTTCTCAGAAATAAATATTGCAACGGTTCAGTTGAAAAAATATAGGCTGCCAATAACAGCCGTCCTCGAGTCTTCCAACTAAACAGAAATATCCTGATTCTGCCGTGTCGGCTACATTATAAGTTGCATGTGAACTATTCATCCATTTAATATATAATCCATAATCTACACCTGCGAGTATCTCGGCGTGTCCTCACAGCGCGTCAGTCACAGTGCATGGCTGTGTGCGTGTGTGTGTGTGTGTGTGTGTGTGTGCGTGTGTGCGTGCTAGTACTCAGTGTTTGTGCTCAGTGTATACAGTACCGCACTGTTTTCCCTGCTCACTACCCGGTCCTTAAAGAACATTTACAACGCTTTCCTTCTGTCCATCTCAGCGCAGCGTGGGGGGGGCCGCGTGTGTGTGTGTGTGTGTGTGTGTGAGCATATATAAGCCCCCCCCCTCCCCCTCCTCCTACATCACGTTCCGAGCTCAGTATTACAGTTCACAACCATTGGATGAGGCAGCGTCGGAGGGGGGGGGGGGCAACTCTCCAGGGGGGGGGGGGGGGGGCGACTCTCCAGGGTGGGGGGGGGGTCATGCCCAACACATCGTCGTAAATGTAGAAACCTCAGCGCATGCCACGGCGGCCAAAATCGTAAAAACCTTTGCTTACAAATGTTGAGAGGGAGTTAAGAAAGGTTAACGTTGTTGTAAGTAATCTTCTTCTTCTTTCTTTTTTTCTTCTCGGTTCTTTGGTTGAGCGTTCCTGTGCTTTTTGTTGAGTCCTTTTTTTTTTTTTTTAATCTGTGTTTAGTAGAAAATAAAAAATAAAGAGGGAAAAAATAAAGGACCCACCCAAAACCATAGCGGGCCTTATAGCGACGACACACACAGGCGATAATACAGGCAGCATCGTGACTCTAAACTACTACTTCAATCCTCACAAGTTAATAAAAATAGAAATAAACGGTATAAGGATAAAACTCTGGCCGCGTCCCTTTTTTTTTTTGCAGATCCAACTTCCAGATTCCAGGTTGCCTTGGAAACGACGCAAGCATCTCCTCTTCGTCGTCTTCACCTCTCCCTCTCTCCCTTCCTCCCTCCCTCTCCCTCTCTCTCCCTCTCTCTCTTTCACTTCTTCTTGGAGAAGAACTTCTTCTCTGCCTTCTTGTCCTTCTTGGGGGGTTCGGACACGGTGGCGGCGGCGGTGGAGGAGGGCGGCGGCGGGGGCAGGCTGTGGGCCTTGGCCCCTGAGGACTCTGCCGGCTCCATCCCTTCCTGGGCCAGGGCGGCCTGGCTCACGGCCGCGCCCCAGCGCTGGAGGTCCTCCTGCAGGGGAGGAGGCAAGGACACTCAGTTCAGTTCAGTTCAGTTCAGTTCAGTTCAGTTCAGTTCAAGTCAAAGTCAAAGTTGAGGCAAAGTCGAGGCAAAAGCATCAAAAAAACAAAATCAGAATTGGAGTAACTTCTAAAAAAGCAACTGGAGTGAAGAGTACTCTTCAGTCAGTCGACATGTGCTAACACTAAGTGTCAAACTAGTTCCAATATAAATGTCTTGAGTGGCTCCGCCGTTCGTGGACAATGTGAGCGTGAACTCCATCTTCATGCTCAATATCAGCCCCATCGTAGGCAACTAAAAGAACCGTTTAAAAAAACATCAACACAAAAACTTTATCCGTACAAGGCCGTCGCCACGGTAGACTCACCTCGTCTTTACACTGGAAGAGGAATTCACCGCCGTCTCGCAGCCTGGAGGGAGAGAGCAGAGGAGCAGAGGTGTGAGATAAACGCCGGCACAATGAGCAACAGCCCAGAGGTCCGATGTGTCTTCACTCTTGAATCGCGATCCCCGTTCCAATGTTTGTTTATTGGTTTTTGTTAACCAATGACGGTGACGACTCAAACCAGACACGGGAACTATCGGAACAGCCGTTTGAATCCACTCCATGACGTTATTCAGCCAACGGCTGTGTGATTTAAAGGCCGTATTTAAGGGGCCTTGTCGGTTGACGGAGAAAGCCGAGGCTCACAAACCCCCAGAGCGAGAGTTTGCAAAGTCAACTCACGGCAAACACAATCCTCCGCTACTTTGTCTAAACCGAAGTCCTTGTGGCGGCGACGCCTAAGTGTATCGGAGCGAACGCGTTAGCGATTGTGTTGGCTGTCGTCTCCTCGTGAGGAGGGGAACAGCAGCACCGTCTGTCGCTGCCCATTATTCCCGGAAGAGAACGGAACAAAACAAATGCTGTGTTTCCCTGAAGGCGCTTTGGCTAACAACAAAACAACAGGTTGACTCCCATCTCCGGAATTAAAACCTGTCGTTTGTCATCTCCGCACAGAAGGCCGTTTGCATATTTCCTTGGATAACACAAAGAGAAACAGTTTTTTTCCGCGTTTCGTAACATTTCATTTTGCCGTTCATATTTCAACAAATGCAGTTAGTCATAAAAAAAGTTGCCTGTGTTATCAGGTTTTTTTTATATTCCACAGCACAAAGTTGTTAAAAGTATTTTTTACGATCGATCAGAAAAAAAACAGGTTGTATTTCATATTTTCTCGACGTGTTACAAAGTCGTTGTGTTTTGCGGTTATTTTTCAAATCCCAACGCATCGTTTCCCGGCCGTCCGCACGGCAGTCTGCAGTCCGTCCGTCCGTCCGTCCGTCCGTCCGTCCCAGAGCGACCCCCCCCCCAACACGGCGGACCTCCTCACCGCAGTTTGAACACGTGCTTCTTCTTCTTGTAGTTGGCGAGCGGTTCCCAGCCGGCACCGGCCAGTGCCAGAGGGTCCTCGCCGTGGAAGGTGACGGCGTGGCCGAAGCTCTTGGAGTCCTTGTAGACGTAGAGCTGGCCCGGCTTCAAGACACAGTACAGGTTGTTCCAGGAGCTAAGAGGAGGAGGGGCAGGAGGAGGAGGAGGGAGGAGGAGGGGGGGAAGAGGAGGAGGGGAAAAGGAGGAGGAGGAGGGGGAGGGGAAAAGGAGGAGGAGGAGGGGGAGCAAGAGGAGGAGGGGAAAAGGAGGAGGAGGAGGAGGGGAAGAGAAGGAAGAGGAGCGGAAAAGGAGGAGGAGTGAGGAGCAGGAGGAGGAGGAGGGCAGGAGGTGGAGGAGGGGAAAAGGAGGAGGAGTGAGGAGGAGGGCAGGAGGTGGAGGAGGAGGAGGAGGAGGGCAAGAGGAGGAGTAAGAACAGTGTGGTTAGGTTGGCAAGGGGGGGGGGGAGATAGGGAGGTGAGAGGGGGAGGTAAAGAGGAGAGGGAGGAGGAGGAGAAGCAGTGTGGTTAGGGTGGCGGGAGGAGAGGAGGGAGAAGGGAGGGCAAATGGGGGAGGAGGTGAAGATAGAGAGGGTGGAGTAAAGAGGAGAGGGAGGAGAAAAGGAGAAGGTGGAGGCGAGAAAAGCAAAGAAAAGAGGACCGTGAGGAGAGAATAATGGGGAAGGAGAGGAGAGAAAACAAGGGGGGAGAGAAGAGGGAGGGAGGGAGGGAGGGAGGGAGGGGAGAAGACAAAGATTGGGAGGACGGAGAGGAATGGAAGTGAGAGGAGAGGGCATGGAAGAAAAGGAGAAAATAACAATTATTTAAAAAGGAAATGAAACCAATCAAAACGTTTTCAGACAGCTCATAATGGGGAGAAACGCTTTGGCTCGGCTCCGTCTCCGACCGCTCAGAGAGAGAAACCGCCGCACTAAAACTATTGAGGGAATGAATGAACTCGTAGGAAACAATAAAGAGTGCGTGAATAGTGAGTGACTTTGTTACCAAAAGGGATTGGATCTGGATTTGATTTGACACACTGGGAAATAACGGACACCCGGCCATTATCAACCGCGCGGTGCGGAAATGGACATCTCAAAAGTGTCGGGTCATTCGGGGTTATTCCGTCTTTGGAAATAAGACGAATGTCCCGGTCGATATTAATTAAGTGCCATCTTATCGTACCTTCCATACCTTACCTTAGCGCGCCTAACTTTATCATTTCTTATCTTACCTGACCTCGTGTTATTCTTATTTCCATGCAATCAAATTGAATCTTAATCTAATTTGAAATGTACCTCGATGAATCTAATGCGATATCATCTCATTGTATTGTAGTGTATCTAATTCTCTCTCATTTGATCTTCATCTAATGAGAAACCATCTCATTGTATTTTATTTAAAGTCATTGCATCTGCCTAATCTTAAAGGTCCCATGACATGCCGATTTTCAAACAGCTTGTAACGGCTAATCACACTCACACCTGGTGGTATAATATGTCACCTTTAATCTAATGATATCATCTCATTGTATGTCATTCAATGTCCCTGCATCTGACAAATCTTAATCGAATGAGACATCCTCTCATCGTTCTGACTAATCTTAATCTGATGACATCATCTCATCGTTCTAATTAATCTTAATCCAATGACATCATCTCCTTTTTCCAACTAATCTTAATCTGACGACATCATCTCATCGTTCTAATTTATGTTAATCTGATGACATCATCTCATCGTTCTAATTAATCTCAATCTGATGACATCGTCTCATCGCGGTCCCGCTCGGCTCACCGGTTGGAGGCCTTCTTCCCGGGCCCCTCCAGGTCGTGCTTGCGTCCCAGCATGCCCTCCTGCAGCAGGGCCGGGGCGCGGGGCCCCTCGCTGGGCATGGTGGCGGCCCGGGGCTCCGAGGCGGCGGCCGGGGGCCCGGCGGCCGGGGGCCCGGCGGCGGCGGCGAGGGAGAGGGAGGGGTCCAGCTCCATGGAGACGCTCTCCCTCAGGCTCTCCGACACCAGCAGCGCCGTGGAGTCGGGGACCCCCGAGCTGGGGTCGGCGTCGGCCTCCAGCTCCAGGGCCCCGGACCCCGACGGAGACTGAGTGGGTGAGAGAGTGTGTGTGTGTGTGTGTGTGTGTGTGTGAGAGTGAGAGATTGTGTGAGAGAGTGTGAGTAAGAGTGAGAGTGAGAGTAAGAGTAAGAGTGAGAGTAAGTGAGAGTGAGAATGAGAGTAAGAGTGAGAGTAAGTAAGAGTGAGAATAAGAGTGAGAGTAAGTGAGAGTAAGTAAGAGTAAGAGTGAGAATAAGAGTAAGAGTAAGTAAGAGTAAGAGTGAGAATAATAGTGAGAGTAAGTAAGAATGAGAGTGAGAGTAAGTAAGAGTGAGAGTGAGAATAAGAGTGAGAGTAAGTAAGAGTGAGAATAAGAGTGAGAGTGAGAATAAGAGTGAGAGTAAGAGTGAGAATAAGAGTGAGAGTGAGAATAAGAGTGAGAGTGAGAATAAGAGTGAGAATAAGAGTGAGAGTAAGAGTGAGAATAAGAGTGAGAGTAAGAGTGAGAATAAGAGTAAGAGTAAGTAAGAGTGAGTGTGAGTGAGAGTAAGTGAGAGTGAGAGTGAGGGATGCAAGAACAAAGACTTCAATTAGCAACCAAATCAGCGAACTAATTCAGTCTCTTAACAGCAAAACGAAACCCTACAGAAGTGACCAGACTCTAGAAGCGTCCGTTCTGCTGTTTTCGAACGTGGAGGTTCTCGTCGGAGGGGAGGGTGTTGTCACGACTACGGTGTGTCCTCCTCACCCCTCCCTGCTCCGTGATCATGTCTGTCTCTACATCCCACACCGGAGGGATCGGGAATAACTAGGGCCGCCGCTAGTCGTGACGTGACAGGACGGCCGCGGTCCAGCGGTCGTCGGGTAGAGACGGTGAGGTACTCACCAGGGTCTGCCTCTCGGTGGTCAGGGGCTCAGAGTCCTCCACGAAGCCTGTGTCCTCTCTCCTTATGGGGAACACGGAACAGGCACAAGGTCAGGAGTTGTGTGTGTGTGTGTGTCTGTGTGTATGTGGTTGTGTGTGTGTGTGTGTGTGTGTGTGTGTGTGTGTGTGTGTGTGTGTGCGTTTGCATGTGGGCGTGTGCATGTGTGTGTGTGTTTGTGCATGTATCTGTGTGTTTGTGTGTGTGTGCATGTATGTGGTTGTGTGTGTGTGTTTGCATGTGTGTGTGTGTTTGTGCATGTATCTGTGTGTGTGTGTGTGCATGTATGTCTGTGTGTCTGTGTGCGTGCCTGCACATATCTGTGAGGATGTGTGTGTGTGTGTGTGCATTTATCTGTGTCTTGGTGTGTGCATGTATCTGTGTGCGTGCATGTATCTGTGTGTGCATGCATCTGTGTGTGTGTCTGTGTGTGTGCATGTATCTGTGTGCGTGCATGTGTCTGTGTGCGTGCATGTGTCTGTGTGCGTGCATGTATCTGTGTGCGTGCACATGCATGCCTGTGTGCGTGTGTGTGTGCGTGCCTGTGCGTGTTGGTGTGGTGCACGGCGGGCTGTGTCCTACCTGCTGTCCCTCTCTGATTCCAGCTGCTCCTTCCTGAACTCCTCCATCTCCTGCTGCTGCTGCCGGACCTCCAGCAGCTCCATCTACGGCAGAACAAACCCCCGCCCATCAGCCCCTAATCCACCGCTTCACCGGTGGCTACCGACCCATTAGAGTCGTCACGTGATCACGCCCCCACCGCAAACTATAAGCCCCACCGAACCTCCATCCAGAATCTTTATTTGCATCTTTTGCTTCTCTAACACTCTTTAACACTATTTAACACTCTTTGTAACACTCGCTGTAACACTGTAAATTTCCCCACTGTGGGACCAATAAAGGATTATCTTATCTTCAGTGTTGTGCATGAACTAGTTCAAAAGAACTAGTTCATTGAACTTGAAGTTAATTTTTCTATGAACTTTGAACTGAACGTAACATATTTTTAACTAAAGAACTTGAACTTGAACTCGTTCAGATTGTGTGACATTCTGAATTGATGCTTAGGTCCAGATGACACGATTATTAAATAGAGTTACTGCCTTAGTTGTGTTGAATGGAACAGGTGTACACATAATATCAAACAAACAATAACAATTTGAGATTGTAGTGATGAGCAGCAGGTAATGGAGAGGATTCATTTAAAAGATAAGCACAGAATACAGTTTTTCTTCAGTTTCTAAAAAAAAACAGTTAATGAACTGAACATGAACTAGTTCAAAACTGAATTGGTGAACTATAAACATGAATTTATTCATTTTCTTTTGTATGAACTGAATTTGAACTAGTTCATGTTCACAACACTGCTTATCTTATCTTATGTTATACAGAATCCTTTCACATCACTTTTTACAGGATTATTACCCGTCTGGAATGAGGACAATTTACCGTATCTGATATCTGTATCGTATCTGATTTAATATGACATTTTTAAAATGTATTAAGTTCCTTATGTTCTGTATTATTCACTAAAAAGCAATAAATAATTATTTAGTATGACCAAAAAAAATAAAAAATAAATATATATATATATATATTTTTTTTTTTTATCGCAGCCTTTGCAATTTGCATATTGCGTTCTATTACATCGCGATTTGAATTAGATTAATCATTAGTCAGCCCTAGTG
Source organism: Micromesistius poutassou (assembly GCF_964030765.1). NCBI lineage: Eukaryota > Metazoa > Chordata > Actinopteri > Gadiformes > Gadidae > Micromesistius > Micromesistius poutassou. The sequence goes on along the minus strand of NW_028178908.1, from coordinate 1,478 downwards.
TGCTCGCGTCGCGCGTCTCCATGCCGACGGCGGCATCTCCATGGCGACGGCGGCGGCGGGGGGCGGGGCCTTACGGTGGTCAGCCTCTCCAGGGCGCAGAAGCGCTCCTCCCAGCTGGCGGTGGACTTCTCGAAGGCCTCGTGTCTCTTCAGCAGCTTCTCCACCTCGTTGACGCTGTGGCCCACCTCGCGGCTCGCCACGTACGGCTCCTGGGCGATCAGCCACGCCTCCGCCACCGAGGCGTCCCGCGAGAACTGGCACACCTCCAGCACTGGAGGAGGGGGGGGAGACGGAGGGGAGGCGGGGGCGGGGACAGGGAGACGGGGGGATGGGGGGGGGTGGGGAGACGGGGGGGGACGGAGAGACGAGGGAGATGGGGGGGAGACGGGGGGGACAGGGAGACAAGGGAGATGGGGGCGGGCCGGGGGAGACAGGCGGAGCAGGGGAGACGGGGGAGACGGGGGGAAAATGGGGGGACGGGGAGACGAGGGAGATGGGGGGGAGACGGGGAGACGAGGGGAGAATGGGGGGACGGGGAGACGAGGGAGATGGGGGGAGACAGGGGGAGCAGGGGAGACGGGGGAGACGGGGGGAGAATGGGGGGACAGGGAGACGAGGGAGATGGGGGGCGGGGGGGAGACGGGGGACAGGGGCGAGGCAGAGGAGACGGGGGGGACGGGGAGACGAGGGAGATGGGGGGGAGACGGGGAGACGTTTGATTTAAAACACAGAACACACAAATGAATGCTGTGCTTTTGTTTGGGTGCGCCTTATTATTACTAAACTAAGACCAAACAACAGGATGAAAACACAACGAAACATCGTGGTTGAACACATCAGTTGTACAGAACGCATTCTAGTGGATATTATTGATGAGGGGGTACGGGATGGGTCGTATGGGAATGAGTTGACGGGAGGAAGGCGGGGTATTGATGCTCAGAGAGCCGTTCAAGGGATTTGATAACGAGCACAAAAGTATGAATATATAAATGAACATATCAAATAATAACCAAACATCCCCTTTTATAAGCTCTCAGCCACAGCTCTGCATATTTCCCGTCCCATCTCATCTTCGTCACATCGAGTGAGAAAAAAAAAAAAGGAGAGAGGGAAAAAAAATCTAAAATATTTGAACAGTGGTTAGGGAGAGAGGTTTGACATGAGGCGGGACATTCTGGAAGCTTCTGTGTGTTCAGAGGAGCCTGAGCCCACGGAGGCTCTGGTGGACCTCCTCATAACGGACCCCCCGGGACCCCCTGGAGAGAGAGGTCTGACCCACATGGATCCAGGGGAGGGGGGAGGAGGAGCACTGGGCTGGGGAGCCAGAGGAGCAGGGGGGGGCGAGGAGGTGGTGGAGGCCAAGGGAGGAGGAGAAGGAGGAGGAGGAGGAAGCAGTGGAGGAAGGTGGAGAAAAAGGAGGAAGGGGGAGACGGAGGAGGAGGTGGAGGTAGATGAGGAGGAGGAGGAGGAGGAGGGAT
>NW_028178909.1:0-10000 GCF_964030765.1 Micromesistius poutassou | reverse complement strand
ACGCCTTTTCTGCAAAATGGAACACCAGGCATTTATGAGCTCAGGGAGCGCAGCAAAGGGCTGAGGTGAGGGAGGGATGGGGGTGAGACGGAGTGAGGTTGGAGGGGAGGGAGAGAGAGAGAGAGAAGGGGAGGTGATACTTTGTAGTCTGTATCTGAGCGGTACGACTCCTTCCCCCCATTGCTTTCTGTTTTGTTTTGGTTTGTAGTTCTGGTTGCTGCAGTTTGCGGAGCGGCCATGATATGGAGAGGTGGGAGGTGGGAGGTGGGGTTGTTGGGGTGGTTGGGGGGGGGGGGGCTCTATTTATAGTGACAGCCAGATCATTTGGAAGGCAGCGTAACCAATCGGAGACAAACTCTCTGGGTTTGAGCAGGGAACCAGAGATGAAATATAGATTCATCTTTTGAGGCCATCTTGTCACTCTGACGAGCCACATTAAAGCAAATAAATAAATAAAAATGACTAAAGCATAAAATGACACCATCGGGAAATAAGTCAGTGCTACAGGGTGATGTAGTCCACCTGTGGGTGTATTTCAGTTGCATCACCACCAATGATCCTGACAGTGAAAGGCGTTGCTGGACGAGCAGGATGACCACGGCGACATGACCGCTCTCTCTCGGGGTGGAGCGGCCACAGGCGAAAGCGCCGCGGGCGGAGCTGAGTGTTAACATGACAGTTATGATGGAGGAGACGGAGGTGAGGGGACCTGATTATGTGCATTGGGCCGTCGAAGCCCGGACGTCCTCCTCCTAGCCTAAAATCCCTCTAACATGAAAAAAGCCTATACTAACAGCCCTCCATTCACGGAACCGAACAGCTCAGGGCAACCGAACGACAGGCCAACGGCCAGGAGCTGCCAATAGTGGGGGGCCGGGTGGAACACAGGCCACGCCTTAAGTAGGGGCAGTAGCGCCACCCCTGAATCAGGAACACCTGAGAGACAGAGAGGAGAATAAGACAGGAGGAATAAGCAGAACAGGGAGGGGCATAACAATGGGGGAGCATCAACCGGACCATTATTGATGCTGGACTGTCGTATCATACTCCAACATGGTTAACATTAGTTCATGCATGCATGCTATCGTATATGCATGGTTATATAAATATAGTAAACATTTCAATTTAAAACATTCACGTTAGAATGCATTTCACTTGCGATGTCAACACCAACCCGAATTGATCACGTTTTCCTATTTGCCACGATAATAAAAAAAAAAGAATCCCATTCCGAATAAAATGTACAACAGCAGGAAGGGAAAACTAGGTTACACGCATGTGTCAAAGGGAGACACGCTGCATCTGTCTCGCCTCAGCGCTTGTTACATTATAATTTATTTCTCGACAGGCTTGATGAGCCTAAAAGGACGAGCGATGGGGTGGGAGTGATGGTGGGAGGGAGAGCGAGAGTGGGATCAGGTTGGCAGGCCGGAAGAAGAGCAGGCAGCCCTGCTTTCCCTCTCCTGATTTGCTGTCATGATCTGGACGCAGAGAGGGTGTTGCTGTCACACAGAGAGAGAGAGAGAGAGAGAGAGAGAGAGAGAGAGAGAGAGAGAGAGAGAGCGAGCGGGCCAGTAGCGTTTCACGTTGCATCACAACAAGCTTCTTTGCCGTGAGATCCATGCACTGCTGCTGCCCAGCAGGGCTACCATGTATGGCTGCAATGCAATGCAGTCATGCACCCGAGACATGCACCACAACCATGCACCTGCCATGCAGCTCAGGCATACAGCAGCCATGCATGCAGCGCAGCCCTGCACCATGGCACCCACCGCAGTCAGGGCACTGCGGCCATCTACCATGGCCATGCATTGCAGCCATGCATCATGGCCGTGGCATTGCACCACGGCCCTGCGATGGCCCGTTGTAGTTCAGCCCCAAGCATATCTCAATGAGATAAACTAATCTTTTGTAGATGCGTGTGCGACATTGGGATGGAGCGGAATATGAATAATTCATGAGACAAAATTAAGCCTTCCGACACATAACAACAATCAAATGAGGTGGGAATGCACTTAATTACCATTCTAGTGTCTTGGAAAGTCCCTTGTGCTGCATATTTTTATTTCATCTCATCCGTTAATTTTGTATAAACCAGCAATAATTCTTCACACAGTGAGACGTGGAAGGGAGTCATTACCATTAGGGTACAGGGTCCACCTGTGCATTTGCATTCAGAAGCGATGCGTATGTTCTGCTGCCGCTCTCGCATATCCTGTCAGCTCTGTGAAAATGTATTAGTTTTCCTTTATCAGGCTCTTTCGGCCACTCTCTTGCATTATCTCTGTGTTCTCTCTCTCTCAGGGTAAACCCCGCTCGCTCCATTGTTGGTGGTCGTCGGTGCTTCACATGACAGTATGAAGTATCTTCTACAAACCCTCAAAAGGATACAAGTGCTGTTTCACTAAAGTGTTCCCGCCGCCGTCAAGATAAAACTGAGAAGAAGTATGGATTTATTTTGCTCCCTTCCTCATTTTCCTCCAGTGTGTCAGATCAAAGCCGGTTATCCCCCTATCTTTTCTAGAGTTCCCTTTGTGCGCGGTCTGAATGACCCATCGCTCAGACCCAGCCAGCCCGTGGATGAGATGTTCTTTCTATAGATCAGATTCTCATCTTCTATCTGCAGCAGGGGCTTCTTCAGGATGGCAGATAGATGCACCCTGGCCCCCAACCCGTCTGTTCCCTGCTCTCTTTTTTAGCCCTCTCTCTCTCTTTTATTTTTTTCCATGCTCCCTCCAGGGTGCAGAGTAGACATACTTTGTCACTCGATGGGCTCATGCTCCAAGAGACACAATCCTGTTAGGTATTGGCAGGGCTGATGCCTTCCGATGCCAGTCCCACAGTCTGTTCACAGATATAACAAGGACAAGGCCCAGAATGAACCAGACACGGCTGGCTTTTTTAGTGTGGCTCACACACCAGTTATCCGGCGGTACAAGCCCGCCAAATCTTGGCGTTTTCATTTAAGCGTTTCGTATCGATTTAGATATTTGTACGTTTTTTCGATCTGGGTTGAAAGATAACAAAACGCTTGAATGACACGGCCAAGATTAGGGTGCATATGCGAGGGCGACTCAATCGTTGTCGCGTGGATCTCGGTTTGTCTGATTGTCCGTCTGTCTGTCTGTCTGTCTGTCACGGCGGCACCACGGTCCTGACTGATCTGAGCCAGAGTTGGAGCAACTGTCTGATCAGGATGCAGCAGGTGTTTGACGTAGCACCGGGAGTGACGCTTGCTCAGGACCATCCATCAGAGCTAAATGGCAGATGGCTCTCTCCGCAGCCAGGGAGGAAGTGCACTAACACAATTGCCGCGCAAGCACAGGGAGCACTGTACCTGCTGCTAATCCACTTACCCGGAGACAAAGCCGCTTTAATCTGGGCCCTCCCCGCACACGCACGCGCATACACACACATGCACGCGCACACACGCACGCACGGAAGCAAACACACACACACACACACACACACACACACACACATACATACAACAAAACACTCACATGCACACACAAACACATACAGGGAAACACACACACACGCACACAGACACACACACACAAAGAAACACACACACATACAGGGAAACACACACACACACACACACAAGGAAACATACGCGGAGAAACACACACATACACACACACACACAAAAAAAACACACACACATACAGGGAAACACACCCTGACACCCACACATGCAGGGAAACGCACATGCAGATACACACACAAGGCCATGGCCACACACACACACACACACACACACACACACACACACAAACACAAGGAAACACACACGCACATGCTCTTAAACACACCCACGCTCACACACACAAACCGGGGCCCTCCGAGCAAGGTTGGACCTATTGTAGGCGTATCAGTATTGATTGAGCCTGCATACATAGATACACTGACACACTGCGTTATACTGAGGCCCCTGCAACGTCTCCCTGCGCATCAAGAGGATTACACAGGGAGACGTGTAATGAGCCACCTTGTAAACGAGTATCCGGAGGTATATTTAAACATGGAGATATTCGGCGGCGCTCAGCTTTACCGTGTGGCTCGCAGTGGGCGTTGAACAATTAGGAAAAAAAGGTTTAAGCGAGCAACAATCACGGGGCATTCTCATACTAGGAGGAACGTGGCTGGTGGTGGTAGCCTACTCAGTCAAGATACATCATCCTTTATCATCGGTGTACAACTTTGAACCCAACTCAAATTCCATCCCACATCCCACAAGTAATAGGCTACGAAACTAAACCAACTGTAAAATATGGGCAAAAAGAAATAATAAGGGCACCATACCGGGAAAAAAAAGCAGTAGTTGACAGCCTCTCTAAAATACTAAAACGCCATTCATCACAGCGTGATGAATATGGATGAGTCGTGATGAGTCGTTATCCATTTTTTAAGCCGCTTATCCACTCGCTTAATCAACGCCATGGTTAACGAGCCACACCTGCCGTGCCACCCCGGAGCTCACCGGACCCGCCGCGGTCAAACAGAATCGCGGGATTAACCGCCGTGATTGGTCGGCCCTGGTTTGTGCTCCGTCATGCATCAAACTAAATAAAATAACCAAATGAAAAAGGCAACGAGACTCCGTCGCGTTGACACGGGCAGGTCGTTAAACACAGCGAGTTCTGTTGTACGGAAAACGTGATTCTTTTATTTATGGCCCTTCATTACTTTTTAAGACTGGCCTCACGCCAGGACAGTTAAACTTGACGGTTTGATATGGAGCGGTGATACGGAATAACAAGTTAGCATTTCCATTTATATCTTTACTCAGCCTCCAGGCAGGAGAGAGAGAGAGAGAGAGGTAGCGGTGATGTCGTACAGAAGTCATGTGTCAGAACCCACTTCCAGGGAAACGGAGGCGGAATGGACAATTAGTGAAGAGTGCGGAGGAGAGGATCAGTCCAAGTTCTGATAGGGAGGTGGGGGGGGGTGAGGTGGGGACCGGGGGGGCGGGGGGTCCATGAAAGATGCCAGGTGCACAACAAGCATCTCTTCCTGTCAGCTCGGGCTTGAAAAGACGAGTAGGAGGAGGAGGAAGAAGAAGACGAGCATTTAGCTCCGAGAGACGCACGGGGAATGCTGACCACAGGTTCAAAGAATCGACTATTCACACCCTCTCTCTCTCTCTCTCTCTCTGTGTCTCTGTCTCTGTCTCTCGCTCTCTCTCTTTCTCTCTCTCTCTCTCTCTCTGTCTCTGTCTCTCTCTCTCTCTCTCTCTATCCTCTCCCCATCCCTCTCTCCGTCTTAGTCTCTCCACCCATTTCGCTCTCTCTCCCTCTCTCCATCCTCTCTCTCACCCTTCTGTCTTTGTCTCTCCCTCCCTTTCTCCCTATCTCTCTCCCCCTTTTCCTCTTTCTCCCCCTCTCTCTCTCCCTCTCCCTCACCCTCTTTCTTCCCCTCCCTCCCTCTCTTTCTCTCTCTTTCTCACTCTCTCTCTCTCTCTCTCTCTCTCTCTCTCTCTCTCTCTCTCTCTCTCTCTCTATCCTCTCCCCATCTCTCTCTCTGTCTTAGTCTCTCCACCTGTTTCACTCTCTCCCTCGCGCCATCCTCTCTCTCACCCTTCTGTCTTGTCTCTCACTCCCTTTCTCCCTATCTCTCTCCCCTTCCCCCTCTCCCTCTTCCTCTTTCTCCCCCTCTCTCCCTCTTTCTCCCCCTCCCTCTCTCTTCCTCTCTCTCCCCCTCTCTTTCCCCCCCTCTCTCTCTCTACCTCTCTCTCTCTCTACCTCTCTCTCTCTCTGCCCTTTCGGGTCGGGCAGGGATCTGCCAAGCAAAAATTGCTGCCAACATCTTATGGAGGTGCTTGGAATACCGAGCGGGAGAATGAAGGGGTCCCAGTGCATGATGGGAGCTGACCTTGATCGTGGATAACGGTGTGATAGTCTGCTGAGATTGCAAAGACGTCAGCAATACACAAAGCCCCCCTCACCTCCCGCTCCCCCTCCCCCTTAGGCCCTCTTACAAAGCTGTTTTGTTTTCTTTGACCCCTGGATCAAAAAAAGATGTATGAACACGGTTCAAAGAAATACATTTTAGTATCTTTGATATACTCTGCTCTCAACTAGGGCCTGTGTCGGTTTATCTCGGCCTTTGATTAATCTGGACTGTATTTCACGGAGGTCTGTATGAATCGATGGCTTCATGTCTCGCTCAGCACAAAACTGCTGCAAAGTTTCTGTTTCATGGACACTGAGATAATAAGGTTGAAGTCCTGTATGTAGCTATCTGGGCTCTCTCGGTCCCCATCAGAGCCGCATAGCTAGTTGTGGTGAAGTGATGTATTCGATTCATATCTTTAGTAATGAGTAGAGTCCGACCGGGTCGTTTTTCTGTCTGTCTGACACAAACTCTGTTAGACCGCTGTGAATTCTCATTCGGCCATTCTTTCTATGAGATCCATCTTAGTGGGACCCTAACCCTCACACTAACCCTAACCCTTACCTCTAACCCTAACCCTAACCCTCACCCTAACCCTAACCTCTAACCCTAACCCTAACCCCGAGATAGCTTAGTGAACTTTGGTCTGTGAGAAACATGATTAGATGGTCTTGGAACAGGGAAATCTTTTACTTTTTCAGGTGGTAATCCCCAACGGAAGATCCCTTCCAGACAAAAAGAACATCGGTCTCACAGTTTGGTGGGTGAGCCCAATACATACAGATTAGTTTTTGTTCCAGTGACCTTTTTTTTACTGTTCAACCACCCCCCACCCAACTATCTACTTACCTACACCTGAATCCAGGCAAAGGCAAAAATTTAACCGAGGCAGTTAAATTTCTGATTGCCAGTTTGTCTGTGATTGGCCCAAAGTGCTGTGCAGTTCATTTCCCAGGGTAATTACAATGGAAACCTCACTGTTTAATGGCTTCCATTAGAAGACTTTATTTTTTTTCTACCTGAAAAGGACTCCATAATTCTGCCAAAGGCAAGGGGGTCTTTGTCAGCTCAAGCGGAGCGCGGAGATTCGAACAGAATCACTCAAATGACTCTCATTATAAAGCAATAGAAACGTAAGGACATTCACTTTATTACATAACACAAAGCAATCCGCACTAAATTTATACAAACGATTCCAATAGCCCAAGTTGAACTCCTTTCATTTAATCTTTTTATAATTGAATCAGCAAACCGGAGAAGCTGTGAGACTGTGACAAATACTTAAATCTCTGAGTCCAGGAATACAAAAGCTGTGAGGGAACATCTGTGTCATAAGATGACACATCGGGTTCTGCTGTTGGGTTTGTGTGGTGCCGTGGCAGTGGCGACCTACACTGTGTCCTCTACCGTCACAGCTCTCCATGAGTTCTCCATTTGGCCGTCATTGATCGTGAGGTCTGTTAACAGCGTAAGCTAACATCGCTATATACTCAGGCGAGAGGGGAGGCCCCACACACTCAATACCCGGGCTCCTACACATGAAGCCCTGCACAGCAACCTCCATGTCTGTCACCGGTATACAACGCATGATCCTTCCTCTCTCTATTGACGTTCCCGTCCCTGAAGGGGTCAATATCCGCCACTTATTCACTCACAAACACAGAAGCCGAACAGGGGAAGGACGGTACGTTCTTGAAAAGTTGTCAATGGTCGGTGTTTTGCTGTTTTTCCGGTCTGCCCTGCAGGCCAGAGACAACAATTACTCACCCATAGCGACAGAAGCTCAGTGGTCGTGTACCGCCAAGAACAAAATGGAGCGGGGGCGGCTGCTTACCTTGAAACAGATCCAGCACAACTATTGATTAGTTTCGGGGCCCCCTTCCCCCACTTCCATCCATCGAACAATAGGATTTGACAAGGCAGACCAACAGTCCTGTCGTTGGACTCATTGAGGTATAAATCGTAAGGCCTGGAGGACAAGTGGACCAGCCTTAGTGTATCTCATTAGTCTGCTCTTTTAGACAGTAGACAGCAAACTTGCAATTACCACAGAGGGCCGGTATGCCCTTGCTTTGGGGCCTTTGCCTGTCCAGCCCGGGCATGGGGGAGGTCTTTGACAGGAGACACAAACTGTAGCCTATTGGTATTCTGAGTGCACATGTCGAGGAAATACCAAGTGCATGCGTGTGCCACCTGTGTGTGTATGTGTGGCAGGTGCGTATGTGTGGCAGGTGCGTATGTGTGTGTGTTCGCATGCATATGTGTGTGCGTGCAAAAGGTGTGTTTCGATGTGTGTGTGTGTGTGTGTGTGTGTGTGTATTTGTGGCGTGCCCGTGCATGCTTGTATGTGTGTTTGTGTGTGTGTGTTTGTGTGTGTGTGTGTGTGTGTGTGTGTGTGGCTGGACGGTTGAGTGGCTGACTGGTGCTGTGTGGCTTGGGGAAGGTGCGGGGAGGGGGGAGGCAGGGGGAGGTGATGGGGGGGGATCATGGGTCAGCCCGCTGTGACAATGACGTCTGGAAAGAAAAAAGAAAAAAAAAAGACCCCAACATAAACGCACAAGATAAAGTCAGGGGAGACAATGGATGAATGAGGCAAAGTGCAAAGCCAATTAAAGTGTTGACATGGGGGCGTGAAAGGACATTACCTTCACAAAGAGCACAGCGCCCTTGGGGGAAAATACAGCAAAATGAATTAGTGCTCTAGCTCTGCGAAATGCTTGCGGTTAAAAATGTACAGAGTGGTCATAAAAAGGACACAGGGTGACCCCTGCATGGATTAGAAAGCAAACTGTAAAGATGGCGGAAATATAGGGTGTGCTTCAGGGGTCGTTCACGCAGAGGAAAAATACGGCGGGAAATAACGAGCCGTTTCGCTGCGAAACCACCACATACTGTACACGTTGGTTGGTTCGCTCTTGGAGGAGAATTGAGGTGTCGGTAATGAACAAATTGCGGCGAAAATGCAGGCTGATGTGTCAACATGCTGCCCGCGGGCAAGCCGAGTTAAGAGTCCAAAGTGAGATTAATCACTGTTGCCGAGGGAGATGATATTCATTGTACCCCCTTAATGTATGTGCTCTTTGCAGTGGGGGACTCTGGGCCAATGACACAGCTCCGCTGTAAGCTTTCTCAGCCACTCATCGTAAGCAGCTCCATATGCACCGCTTAGGCAAACAAACACACAAGACGCCAGCGCTAATAGAGAACACTCCTCTTTACATTATAGTATCTGTCTCTATGTCCCACTCTCTTTCTCTCTCTCTCGCTCTCCCTCTCTCCCTATCTCCTTCCCTCCCTCCCTCTCCCTCACTCCCTCCCTCTCTCTTCCTCCCTCCCTCTCCCTCCCTTCCTCTCTTCCTCCCTCCCGCTCTCTCTCCAGTCCTCCCTCCGTCTCTCTCTCTCTCTCTCTCCCTCTCCCGCCATTCCTCTCTTCCTCTCTCTCTCTCTCTCTCTCTCTCTCTCTCTCTCTCTCTCTCTCTCTCTCTCTCTTCCACCCTCTCTCTCTCTCCCTCCCTCCCTCCCTCTCTCACCCTCATATATTCAGGACTGATCTAATAATAGGCCGGGTCTATTCAGCAGAGACGCCGCGAGAGATAGAGCCGATAGGAGCAGCGGGGGTGAGGCTTACAACCACAGAAGAAGAGGAGGTGGCAGCTGGAGGAAGGTGATGGTGGTGAGGGTACTGAGAGTGGTAGTGATGGTGGTCAGGGTGGTAGTGATGGTAGTCAGGGTGGTAGTGATGGTAGTCAGGGTGGTAGTGATGGTGGTCAGGGTGGTAGTGATGGTGGTCAGGGTGGTAGTGATGGTAGTCAGGGTGGTAGTGATGGTGGTCAGGGTGGTAGTGATGGTGGTCAGGGTGGTAGTGATGGTGGTGATGATGGTAGTGATGGTGGTGAGGGTACTGAGAGTAGTAGTAATGGTGGTCAGGGTGGGTAGTGATGATGGTGATGATGGTAGTGATGGTGGTGAGGGTACTGAGAGTAGTAGTAATGGTGGTCAGGGTGGTAGTGATGATGGTGATGATGGTAGTGATGGTGGTGATGCTACTGAGAGTGGTAGTGATGGTGGTCAGGGTGGTAATGATGGTGGTGATGATGGTGGT
>NW_028178910.1:0-12591 GCF_964030765.1 Micromesistius poutassou | reverse complement strand
GCCGTTGGAGGACCGCGCGGCAGCTGGCGGGGGATTCGTGTCTCCGTTGGATTGCTGGCTTCACGTGGCGTTGTTGCGTTTGGCGCTGAATGGGATGCGGGCGAACGATGGGTTATTTAAATATCTTAAATGCACACAGAAACATATGACACACGGAAACAACTGAAAAAAGGAAATCCCATAGGGACGAAATTAACTCGCAGGTTTTTAAACATGTCAACCAGGTCTCTCTCCTCTCTCTGGGGAGGATGTGTAAGACGACACAACGCACGGGACCAGGGGGGTCCTGTGAACACAGCACCGCGCTGGAGCGACAACACAATGAAACGGAGCAAAAAAAGTGGCTTTCTCTTCCAAAAATAAATAGTCCCGTATACACTTATGGATTAAATGTCCGTAGCTGCTGACGTCGTGTGGCGCATGACACACGTTATGCCCAACAATCGAGGTTCATGCCGATCGCCTGCGGGCTGCAGACTGAGAGGAGGCGGGCTGATGGTCGGGCATCACCTCAGTGTCCCCTGGCCGGGGCAGACACGTTGAGAACATGGAGTATAAAATGATAATAAAAACAAAAGCACTGGTATGTTTTGCTCAGAAATAAAGGCAAACATTAAAAACAAAATGCATGTCTGTCATTTTTACCATCTTGAAAAAAGTGCATACACTGCTTATTAAATATCAGTACATTATTAAATTAAAATGATATTGTGCATGGTTACACGGTGAAGGCTGTAACAGATGTAGGCACATCAGAGTATCAGGTCACCAAAGCCACACAATCTTCCCTTAGTCGTCGTTTTTCTCATAGTTTTTGTTTTTCTTGAGGTCTTCCACTGGTGGAGAAAACAAATCTAACTCTGTCTCTATGCATTTCGATGACAACAGTTGCTTTGGCACATTCCCTCTCATGTCTGTTTGGCGGATGGCGTACAGGACATCTGAAATCGGAGAGGAGAAAGCTGGGTTAATGTTCTGCTGGCTCACAGAGGATAATAAGTCCTCTTGGCCAGATGCATTCCTCTGAAGCCATCATTCCAGCCCCATGCAGTCCAACTAATAACAGGGATGTGGGTTTCTACTCAGCAGCTACAAAAGTTACATTATGTGTTTGACATGGAGAAGAAACAGACATGCTGAAGTGTGAACTACAGGGCTTTCACACTCAACTGTGACCCGTGAAGCTGAGAAGGGAGATCTGTTTCAAACAGGGCAAATACGATGGCAAATGATTCCTTACCAGCTATAATGGAGTCTCCTTCTTGTAGTTAAACCCAGCCTCTGGCCCCTCCAGCTGGAGTTTGAGGGCTTGTTTAAGGCTGAGATCCGTCTCCCCGATGGGGTAGTTATCCAGGACATCCTGGTGACCCCCGTTCTGGACGGTCCGCGGCACTGACACCCGACCCAGGAACACCTGGGTGCCCTGGAGGTGGTAGTTTGGGTTGGTCAGGATGCAGTTCCTCTTCTTCTCTGCACTGCTCTGCTGCTGGATGAAGAGCTGGTCCTGGCCCTTCCCGCCCTCTGGGCCTGGGCTGCCGATCATGATCTTACACTGCGGGTCCTTCACTGAGATGTTGCCGACCGCCTTATTCAGGGCGATCCTCTTGTCGAACTGGGTCATCTCGTACTCCAGCACCTGGCCCGGGGCCGAGCGGCTGTTCTTGGGTTTCTTCCTGTCCCCTGACACCCCTCTGCTGTTGGACGTCCCGTTGCCGCCCTTGCTTCCTTTGGTGGACTTGAGTCCCGGTTTCAGCTGGGTCCAGTCGAAGTCGCTGGGTGGCGACGCTGGCAGCTGGTTGGAGGACTTGGTGGTGGAGGAGGGCGAGGCGATGGACTGGCGGCTGCGGCTGCGGGGCAGTGAGTGCTGCTGGATCTGCTCTGTGAAGGTCAGGCCGTGGAAGCTGTCGATGGGGACGGTCTGTGCGGTGGCCGTGGAGGAGGTGGTCCTCAGCGACGAGTTCTTGGAGCTCTTCAGGGAGTTATTGGAGAGCGACGACTTGTGCCGGTCGGCGGTGGAGTCCGGAGACTCCGACGGAGAGCTGAAGGCGTGCACGGGTCCGTTGGGAACGCCACGAGCACACGACTGCATGTCCCCGACGCCGGTGCTGCCAGAGCTGTTGGACTTGATGGTGAGTGACTGCATCCTGCCGGTCACCGACAGCGGTGCTCGGTCCTCCATGGTGTGCACCGGCGAGGGGTTGGACCCGCTCAGCGCGTTGGCGCCGTACTTGTCCAACAGTTTGATGATCATCGAGTGGCCTCCCTTGGCCGCCACCCGCATGGCGGTGCGTCCGAACTGGTCGGCGTGGTTCGGGTCGGCGGCGTGCTCCAGGAGGATCTGGACCACGTCGATGTGGCCCTCCTGGGCTGCGATGCCTAGCGCCGTGGCCCCCTGGTTGCAGGTGTGATCCACGTGCGTGCCGCTGTCGATCAGGAACTGCACCACCTTGGTGTGGCCCTGCCACGCGGCCGACTGCAGGGCCGAGCGCTTCTCATTGTCGCAGGAGTTGACGTCGGCGTGGTGGTGGACAAGCAGCCGGACCATCTCCAGATGCCCCTGCCAGCAGGACACGTGGAGCGCCGTGCGACCCTCCATGTCGCTCGCCTCCACGTTCGCCCCGTTCTCCAGGAAGTACTCCGTCATGGCCAGCTGATTCTCCAGGGCAAGGATGTAGAGCGTGGGACGCCCGTCGGCATCCTTATAGTCGATGTCGCCGCCGTGGCTCAGCAGCAGCTCCACGACGTCCCGGTGGCCCTCCAGCCCGGCCACGCGGACGGAGTTCCTCCCGTCGTAGCCCCGCTGGTCGATGCACGACTTGTTCTCCAGGAGGATCTGCACGCAGTCGTAATGCCCCTCCTGGGCCGCCAGGATGAGGGGTATCCTGCCGTCGTTGTCCACCTCCGTGCCGCGGGCGCCCTGCTCGATCAGTGCGTCGCACACCTGCCGGTGGCCCTCGAACGAGGCCATGTGCAGGGGGGTCCAGCCGGCGTCGTCCCTGTGGTTCTCGTCCAGCCCTCTGTCCAGCAGAGTCCGCACCACCTCCACGTTCCCCTGGGCCGAGGCGATGCTCAGGACGGTCCTTCCCTCGCTGTCGATGCTGTCCACCGCTGCGCCCCAAAACAGCAGTGTGTTGACCACCGAGGCGTGGCCCATGGAGGCGGCGGCAAGGAGCGGCGTGCGCCCGTTGTTGTCCGTGTGGTCCACGTCTGCCCCTCCCTCCAGGAGCAGGTCCACCACGTCCACATGCCCCTCGTAGCCCGCCACCAGCAGCGGCGTCATGCAGTCCTTGTCGCAGTGGTCCACCTCCGCCCCGCGGTCGATGAGCAGGCTCACCACTGCGGCGTGGCCTTTGCTGGCGGGGACACACAGGGCCGCCACCGACAGTGCCGTCCTCCCGTCCACGTCCTCGTGGTTCACCTCGGCGCCGTGGTCCAGCAGGTGCTCCACGATCTCCCGGTGGCCCATGTACGCGGCGGCGATGAGCGCCGTCCGTCCTTCGTTGTCGGCCTTATTGACCTCCGCTCCGTGCAGGAGGAGGTTCAGCACGATGTCCTCATGGCCGCCCCATGCCGCCGCCCTCAGCGCCGTCCTGCTGTCAGCGTCAGCACAGTCCACCTTGGCGCCGGCGTAGAGCAGCGCCGACACCACCTCCGAGTGCCCGCCCCACGCCGCTGACCGCAGGGCCGTCCAGCCGTCGTGGTCCGTGTGGTTGATGTTGGCTTCACAGTCGATGAGGCAGTTGACCACCTTGGTGTGGCCCTGCCTGGCTGCCAGGGTAAGTGCCGTCTGTCCGTGGTTGTCCTGGAGCTCCTTGTTCGCCCTTCGGGACACAAGGAGGTTGACCACCTCCAGGTTCCCGCTGTAGGCCGCGTTGGCCAGCAGAGTCCTGCCGTTGGAGTCGCACTGGTTGACAGACGCCCCGTTGTCAAGCAACGTCCGAATAGAGTCCTCTCTCTCCAGGGCCTGCTGTACGATACATGAGCTGTGGTCGTCTTCGCTGTTGACGTGGGCTCCGGCTTTCACCAGCAGCTGCAGCACCTCCTGCTCCCTCGGTATGGAGGTCATCAGGGAGTCTTTGGCCGGAGTCCCGTTCCACACCATCCAGAGCGCCAGATGGTAGGGCTCGATCTGCAGATTGGAGTTGACGAGGTGCAGGGCGAACTCCTGCACCTCCAGGGGTTTGAGCTGCTTGGCCCGGCAGGTATAGCTCATGGCCAGCATCCGGTGTCCCTCGGCCGCATTGCACAGGTACTTCTGCGTGCAGTGCTTCACGTCCAGCAACCACTCCGCAAAACTGTAGTGGAAGAGGATCTTGGAGCTCCCCAGGCCGTTGACCAACAGCTTGGACAGGATGTCCATCTTCTTCTGGAACTCCTCCATGGTGAGGGCCATGTTTTTGGTCCACACGGCGTGGAACAGTTCTTTGACAGTCAGTGGCCGGCACGTGGCCAGGATCACGTTGAGGATGGGCTGCACCTTGGCGAACTGTTTCCTGACGAAGAGCCGCTGGCACAGCCACAGGTACAGGCCGTTGAGCGTGCCGGGGATGTCGCGGATCTCGCGGAGCATGATGAAGCTCTCCACCACACCGTCCAGCACGCGCTCCAGGTACAGGAAGCAGCCGCTGCTCTTGATGTGCAGCTGGTTCAGCATCTCGGCTGTCTCCTTGGTGAGGTGCTGCCGCAACGCCTCCTCCTGGTCCAGCCGGTGCAGGATGTACTGCTGCACGTCCTTCACGATGTAGGCCTTGCGCAGGTCGTCCAGGCTGATCTTACGGAAACCTGCAGGCAGATGGAGAGGAGAAGAGGGTGTTAGGAGGAATCCACAACGTTGGAAGGTGGAGACGTAGCTAGAGAGGCAAATCAAACCATAAAAGGTCATCTGTGTTTGTAACCGTCAAAGATATTCTACCTTGACCGAATCTGGAGTCCTGTATCAGACCATCATCGGAATAAGGATATCAAACATGGTGTATTGCATACCTTTACTATGATGTGTTTACCTTGAATTATAATTATTTTGAACTTCATATAATAAACTCAATCATAAGCAGCAGTTAAAAGACAACAGAAGACTGCCCTGAACAAGATGGTCTTCTACCTGATAATCTGCAAAAATACTACCATGGACATCTGCTCAGTAACATATGGACACATTTTATCTCTTTCCATATTCCGCTAGATTTTCATCCCTTTGGTCTGCAACAAGACAAACCGTGCCTGTTCGTGCACATCCCAAAACAGATGGGGGGAGTTTTAGAAAGATAAAACGCTAAGGTGTCCGCACAGCACTTCAAAAACAATCTGGCATCACAAGAGCCATTCACACACAACGTCTGAAGTGGAGTCGTAACTTTCCCAGAATTCCCCTGGAGTCAATGGCCCAGGTCGGGCGAGAGATCACAGCCTCCATTAATCCACTGATCTCCCACCTTGATATAATTACCCGGAGCCTTTCATTTCCTACGCTACACTGCTGCTCTCTGGCAGTGAGCTGGCTGTCCGTGGCAACCCCTCCAGAGGCTGGACGGACGCCAGCCTCGACGGACGCGGGGGAGGGGGGGGTCCCAGCTGACAGTAGTTTTACTACAGGTTCACTACCAGTAGTGTTACTACAGGTTCACTACCAGTAGTGTTACTACCAGCAGTGTTACAACAAGTTCACTACCAGCAGTGTTACTACAGGTTAACTAACAGTAGTGTTACTACAGGTTCACTACCAGCAGTGTTACCACAGGTTCACTACCAGTAGTGCTACTACAGGTCCACTATCAGTAGTGCTACTACCAGCAGTGTTACTACAGGTCCACAACCAGTAGTGTTACTACCAGTAGTGTTACTACAGGTCCACTACCAGTAGTGTTACTACCAGCAGTGTTACTACAGGTCCACTACCAGTAGTGTTACTACCAGCAGTGTTACTACCAGCAGTGTTACTACAGGTCCACTACCAGTAGTGGTACTACCATTAGTGTTACTACAGGTCCACTACCAGTAGTGTTACTACCAGCAGTGTTACTACAGGTCCACTGCCAGTAGTGTTACTACCAGCAGTGTTACTACAGGTCCACTACCAGTAGTGTTACTACCAGTAGTGTCACTACAGGTCCACTACCAGTAGTGTTACTACCAGCAGTATTACTACCAGTAGTGTTACTACAGGTCCACTACCAGTAGTGGTACTACCAGTAGTGTTACTACAGGTCCACTACCAGTAGTGTTATTACCCGCTAAGCGGGCCAAGAGGGCCCAGGACCTGGAGGTGGATGGAGAGGAACCAGGTCTGAAGCCACCTGGCACCTCAACATCTCATGTAACACCAACGCAGCCTCCACCCCTGCTCTGTACATTCTGCCCAATGTCCCAGCATCCATTAATAAGGTACCGCCTCATCTTTAATCTGTGTACACATCTGTGTGCCTTCCTCACATCTGTAGAACCACAAATTAAAAAGGAGAAAATAAACAGGAGTCAATGGGATTCGGAACGTCAAATAAACCCATAATCTAATGTAATCGCCAAATCTAATAATAGCAAATAATAGCCTTTAATCCTACAGCAGGTTTTACCGGGTAATGAACAAACCGTTGACTGGATTACATCAGCCTAAACATGAGCGAATGCATGCACATGCTCGCCTGCTTGTGTGCACACACACGCACACGCACACACACACACTTTGTGGCTATGGCTGTAAATTAATTGAAATGATGATGAACGGTAAAAAATAAGTAGAATGAAAACGTAACGTGTCCCTTCGGAGATCAGGGCATTACCATCATGCATGTTCCCGGGCGGACAGAGAGAGATCATGGGTCTTAATCAGGCGCTTTAATGGGAATTCCTCTCCCAGTAGAGATTCAGCTGAACCACCTCTGTAAAGCAGTGGTGGGTAATGGGCTGAGAGTGAGCTGCCCCCCCCCCCCCCCCCTCCCCGTTCAACCATCTTGTGGGGGCATGGATCACCGGCGGGCCTGGGGGGGGGTGGTCTGAGCACGGCTGTTAGCACTCGGCTCCCAGGGTCGTGCCGGGCTCCCCTTCCAGTTATTGACATATTTCTTGCGGCTAACAAGCGTGCTGCTGTGGGAACGCAGCCTCTGAACCTCTGAGGAGGGGCGTGAGAAGAACAGGACAAGTAGAAAGAGTTGTTTTAATAACGAATGTTTTCCATGACTGCTGGGAGGCGCTAGGCTAATTAGCCGTCGTGTATGGAGTTCACCCTTAAGTCTCAGTAGTCGTACACTGTCGTACCTAACCACCGGGACAAACAACCATGATGAAGCACAACATCCATTTGGATTCCTCAAATACCAACGACTACATTTAGCTGCTTTCATTGTGTACGGTCATTCAACACAACTACCAATTTAAACCTGACTGCCTGCTTAAGATGGGTTTGAGTTGAACCCATCTTGAGCAAACAAGCCGTTTAGATACTGACAGGTCCGAGGGTGTTAAAAGGGTGAAAAAGCAACGGGTAGCTTAACCGCTATCGGGTTATTTTCCCAACCCGACCTCGGTGGGGTCGTGTCAATTCTACACCTTTGCTCATAGTGAGGAACCAAAAGCGGCAGAAAGCCACAACACATCACCCAATTAGTCTGAGTGTTGGATTGGTGGATTGTATAACACTGTCTCTCCTCCGCCCCGGCAGTGTATAAATCACACGTCGTCACCTAGCCGCTGGGCTAGCACGTACGCTGCTATTGTGTAGGTGGAGGTCCCGGGAAACCCTACACCGGTAACGATAACCGCACCTCAGGGGCCCTGCACCCCCCACGGAGGCTACTGTGTGGGCGGCCGACAGCGGTGGCTTCCAGATATCAATAATGAATCATACGTTGTAATACGAGGAAAGGGCAAAAAAGTGTAAAGAGGCAACTTAAAGTACAGACATATGAAGATGGTGGGGTTTGGAAACTAAATCGATAAAAGGTTTGTGCGTGTGTGTGTGTGTGTGTGTCAAAGAAGTGTAAAGAGGCAACTTTAAATACACACGTCTATTATGGTGGGGTTGGGAAAATAAATCGATAGCGGTTAAGCTACCTGTTGCTATTTCCAACACCCTCGGATCAGTCAGTAGCTGAACGGTGCTCGCTTGCTCAAGATGGGTTCAACTTGAACCAATCTCAGGTTTAAATTGGTAGTTGTGTTGAATGACCGTACACAATGAAAGCAGCTAAATGTAGTCGTTGGTATTTGAGGAATCAAAATGGATGTTCTGCTTCATCATGGTTGTTTGTCTCGGTGGTTAGGTACGACAGTGTACGACTACTGAGCTTAAGAGTGAAATCCATACATGACGGCTACTGTTTACAACAAGTCTAATAAGCAGTGGTGGGCAGACTGATCCCAGACCAGAGGAAAACATGACATTATGGGATTAGCACGAGGCTTCTTCAGCCACACACACAAACAAGCTGCTCTCTCGCTAATTAGCACTCAGAGTCAATATGAAGCTGACATGCTTTTACGTGAAACTTCTACCAATGTCCAACGAAGATGCTTTTACTGTGATTAAACATCTGCTAATGTCTAACTGATATGCTTTTACTGTGAAACATCTGCCAATGCCTAACTGACATGCTTTTAATGTGAAACATCTGCCAATGCCTAACTGACATGCTTTTAATGTGAAACATCTGCCAATGCCTAACTGACATGCTTTTAATGTGAAACATCTGCCAATGCCTAACTGACATGCTTTTACTGTGAAACATATCTAACGTGTAACTGACCTGCATTTACAATGAAACATCTGCCAATGTCTAACTGACACGCTTTTACTGTGAAACATCTGCCAATGTCTAACTGACAGACATTTACTGTGAAAAATCAAGTAATGTCCAACTTATATGCTTTACTGTGAAACATCTGCCAATATCTAAGTGAAGTGCTTTTATTGGGAAACATCTGCAAAT
This sequence comes from Micromesistius poutassou, assembly GCF_964030765.1. NCBI lineage: Eukaryota > Metazoa > Chordata > Actinopteri > Gadiformes > Gadidae > Micromesistius > Micromesistius poutassou. The sequence continues at coordinate 3,670 of NW_028178910.1, read as the reverse complement.
GTCTAATGGATAACTTTAGGTGGGAAACATCTGCCAATGTCTAACTGACATGTTTTTACTGTGAAATATCTGCAATGTCTACCTGACAGACTTTTACTGTGAAAAATCTGCCAATATCTAAGCTAACTGCCTTTACCCTGAAACATCTCAATGATTCCTGCATTGGAAAAGCAACGACAAGTCGACTCCAGAAGGGAATATTCCCTGAAAAGAATGCAATCGACCTCCCTCCAAAAACAACAAAGCACCATTTGAACCTTCATCAGACGACCAGCAGGAAGTGATGTAAACCCCCACCAGAAGTATGATGTCATCTGAGGAGCCGTACGGAGCTACATTACGACTGGTGAGCGGTTATTGAGTCTGGCGGCGGGTGAGAGACCAACAGGCAGATGGATCCTGTTCGTCGGACCAGAATAGCTGCTCAGCAATCACAGATACCCAGCAACTGTGTGTGTGTGTGTGTGTGTGTGTGTGTGTGTGTGTGTGTGTGTGTGTGTGTGGTCGCGGTAGGTTGCACCCAGCGACCCCTGCTCCACTCGCCATTGTTTCAGCTACTGTTCGCTTTACCACTGACTAGCCCTCCAGTCTACCGCCTCTATCCAGACTCACTCTAGCCTCTACCGCCTCTATCTAGCCTCACCCAGCCCTCTACCACCTATATCTAGACTCAACACAGCCTCACTGTATCCAGCCTCACTGTAGCCTCTATCCAGCCTCACTGTATCCAGCCTCACTGTAGCCTCTATCCAGCCTCACTGCAGCCAGCCTCTATCCAGCCCTCTACCACTATCTATCTAGACTCACCATAGCCTCTGTCTAGATTCACTGTAGCCTCTATCCAGCCTCACTGTATCTAGCCTCAGTGTATCCAGCCTCACCCAGCCCTCTACCACCTCTACCCAGCCTCACTGTATCCAGCCTCACCGTAGCCTCTAGCACCACCTCCCCCCCAGCCTCTAAACAGAGGAGGCCATAGTACATGAACATGAATTACTTATGAACAATAAAAAATAAACAGCTGGGATTCTGTTATGAAGATGGCCAACGAGGAACTGATTCGCTTTGCTGCCGACGCCATGAAGTGAGCTCCTCTGTGTCAGGCGGAGCTGGAGTCAGAGGAGAAAGCCTTTTCAGTGCGCTGAACTCTTGAATGGACCGATGGTGGAGGATGAGCCGCATTTTCCACTGGAGTCAGCAGCAGCCGCGGGCAGACCGCAGGCCGCCTCCTCACTGGCTCCTGTGGGGCTCACGCTCTGAACCCCACTAACAGCACCGGGGCTAGAGCCACGACCCGGGCTGGACCCAGGACCGGGACCAGGACTAGTCCCAGGACCAGGACTAGACCCAGGACCAGGACCAGGACCAGATAGCAGTCAACAGCCAACCAATAGCAGTCAACAGCCAACCAATAGCAGTCAACAACAACTGTTTTATTGATAACTGGAGCGGACAATAAAAGTCCTCAACGTTTCTGAAAAGCAAGTCCTGTTTTTATCACACCACTGGTGGAAAACTGGTGGTCGTGTGTGTGTGTGAGATTTGAGTTTTAGAGTGTGTGTATATGTGTGCGTGTGAACAAAGCAATTGCTAAACAAACAACAAATGACACATTGATCAGGGAGAGGGTTAGCCCCTTTGGGCCAGCTGCTGCTTGTTAGCATGCTGGAGCCCTGCCACACACACACACACACACACACACACACACACACACACACACACACACACACACACACACACACACACACACACACACACACACACACACACACACACACACACACACACACACACACACACAATAAATATATACCCACACATGCACCATAGACACAAACAATGTAGACACACACACCTACACACTGTATAAGCACACACACACTAGACAGACTGTTTGCCTTCTAGATTATATATTTTCCAAAGACAAATGACCCTGTGTGTGTGTGTGTGTGTGTGTGTGTGTGTGTACATTTTGTTCGCACGCTTCAGAGCGGTCATGTCGTGAAATCGTAACGTTCTTCTCGAGACACCATCTTAAGTCCGCAAAGAAAACAGAAATCCAAGCTCAGCTCTCTCTCTCTCTTTCTGTCTCCTGTTAGTCTCTATCTCTCTCCCTCTCTCTCTCTCTCTCTCTCCCTCCCTAACCCACGCTCTCGCTAAAGTCTGTTGGACAGCTGCAGTGCTGCACTCTCCACAATAAGAGCGCCAAGATCCCAACACAAGTATGTGGATGAGAGAATGCTCCGGCAGCGAGCTGTAAAAACAACAGCCGTAAGTAGGCCACGCCGCCACATCTCCACAGCCTCCCCGAGCTCCAGCCCATACAATGAGCCCTCTGTCAGCCCGGGATGGCCAGCAGGATCCTTACACTAGCTAACACGAGCACAGGACGCCATGCTCCATCGCCCTAGCCTCGGCTAGGCTAGTGGCGAACTGGTTCTGTTAGAGTGACTTCCCCCCGTCTACTCAGAAGGGATCTGTGACATGGAGAATCCTTGCACTGTATTGTATGTTCACTCTCTGACCCATATCTGCTCCTTAATGCCCCGTCTCTGTACTGTCTAACCCCTACCTGCTCCTTAATGACCTGCATTTGTACTGTCTTACCCCTACCTGCTCCTTAACTACCTGTATGTACTGTCTAACCCCTTCCTGCACCTTAATGACCTGTCTCTGTAGTAACTGTCTAACCCCTCTCTGCTCTCTAACTGGCTCTAATTACTTGAATATGTTAACAGTGAGTGACTCCTCTCCATCTCCTCTCTGTTCCCCCTGAGGCTCCTCTGAGGTTCTGAGCGGTTCCTTGTGTGGAGCGTGTGGTTCCCCACATCAAGAGTCTCCGGTGACACGACAGGAGATGATCCGGCTCTTGACGGTTGAACGCGGGGCGCTGCGGCGCAGAGAAAGCTCCGGAATACGGCCTGCCCCGACACGTCGCGTCGCCCCAGAAACCCAGAGTCCCACCGCGCTCCCGGCCAAACCGGTTGTGGATGTGTGGGAATCGGAGAGGAGGTGGGAGAGGTGGGAGAGGAGGGGGGGGGAGGGAACCACCGGCGGGTTGAGACCACCTGACAGCCCCCCGAGCGGAACGCAGGAGGACACATCTGGGGCCGCGCCAGAGCCGGGGTGAATCACACACACTCACACGGTGAAGGTGCACTCACTCTTACAGTGTTTGTTTATGATCAGCTCATGGCTGCTGAGATGAGCTATTGTGCTCCGCTCCTCACGAGAGGGGCGCCCCGAGATTAGGGAGGGGAGATTAGGCTGTAAGACAGCACACCTGCCCAGTGTGTGTGTGTGCGTGTGTGCGTGTGTGCGTGTGTGTGTGTGTGTGTGTGTGTGTGTGTGTGTGTGTGTGTGTGTGTGTGTTGTGTGTGTGTGTGTGTGTGTTTGAACGCATCTATACACGATGTGTATCCTTCCACGGTGTGTGTGTGTGCGTTCAGTCAGCGCACATGTGTGTGCTAGTGTGTACACCGGCCGGTCGTGGGTCTTCTCAGTGTGTGTGTGTGTGTGTGTGTGTGTGTGTGTGTGTGTGTGTGTGTGTGTGTGTGTGTGTGTGTGTGTGTGTGTGTGTGTGTGTGTGTGCACACGCGTCAACGACATCTCATCGCGGCTGTGAGGGTGACGGTGATAGATGACACAACACAGAGCTCTCAGAGAGAGC
>NW_028178911.1:0-19435 GCF_964030765.1 Micromesistius poutassou | reverse complement strand
CTGAGTGTATGTGTAAGTAAGAGAGAGCAGTGAAGGGGGTTTGACAGATAAGGAGAGCGAGAGGAAAAGGAGGGAGGAGAGAGAGAGACGGATAGAAAAAGCGACAGGTCAGGAGAGAAAGGGAGAGCAAGAGGAAGAGAGAGAGAGAGAGAGTCAGGTCAAGAGAAAGTGGTGTGTGCGTGTGTGTGTGTGTGTGTGTGTGTGTGTGTGTGTGTGTGTGTGTGTGTGTGTGTGTGTGTGTGTGAGTCATTGAGTGACTGAGAGAGACAGAGAGAGAGAGAGAGAGATAATGACAATGAGAAAAAGAGAGAAAAGCAAAGAGATTTGAGAGAGAGAGCGGAAGATAGAGAGAGAGAGAAAGAGCAAGAGCGAGAGAGTAAGGCCCGCCCCCTGGTCCCTCTCAGACTGAGCTCTTGTTTAAGCTGCAGCCCACGTGCGCCGTCGGCATGGCCTGTCCACTGTTGCCATGGAAAAGGGAGTGAATGAGTGATGTGCGGGAGTGGGAACTTTGAACAACTTGGTGTGTGTGTGTCTGTGTGAGTAAATTACCACTCACTGCCTGTGCTTTTATTTTTTCTGCACAGGAACTCTTTAAAGAGCAGGCGGGGGGGGGGGGGGGGGGGGAGAAGAGAGAGAGAGAGAGAGAGAGAGAGAGAGAGAGAGAGAGAGGAGAGAGAGAGAGAGAGAGAGAGAGAGAGAGAGAGAGAGAGAGATTTCTGTTGCAATTGAAACCACCTGAAAACATGAATACTCCTTGCTCTCTGCTGAGAGGAGTATTCATGTTTTCAGGTGGTTTCAATAGAAACCATGATTAGAAATCATTAGTACCCATTAGCTGAAATCCTTATTATAAAACCATTATCATGGGCCTTTATGATGGCTATTGTGCTCTGTGAATGAAGCCTTCTCAGCAGACATTTTTAAGACCAAAGAAACGATGGTTTTGGCTCTCATAAAAAGAATGCATGGGTATTTTGTAAAAGAGCATCCACCAGATAAATCTGTGCGGGCTTTTGTGTGCTTGGCATGGCAGTTTTAAAAAACTACACGCAGCACACAGTGTGTATTAGAAGTGACATCAAGAGCAACATTAATTAATATTGCCAGAGGCTGATGTGTCCAATTTTGAATTTGATCCAAGGACCATCCCAGTCACCGCTACGAGCGAGGCAAATATTCACACAATCACGATCCCCCACGAAATAAAACCTTGTTCATAATTTCTGTGGCATGCCGGGGCTGCCAATAATTAAAACAACCAGATAAATCACAACTTTTATGAAGATGGATTAATGGGCTTTCTTGGAGGGGGCCACGACAAGAATGCCAATAACCACATAATTCAAATAAAGGGGTTTATTATTTAAATATACACATTTGTTATGATCTTACTTAGTGCTTTAATGCCTTCAAAACAGTGATGACCGACAGGGAAATTGATTGAAAGCGAGGGGGGGGGGGGGGGGGGGTGGGGGAGAAGGACGTGGAGCAGAGGAACGCAGAGGCCAGATCGAACCCCGGAGGTCACCGCCGTTTGCATCGACTGTGTGGTTAGCGCGCTGGCGGGTGGAGCCGCCGAGCTGTCCGTCAGACCAGCGGATTTGAATGGGGATGGATGGGACGGGACAGGTGGAGAGGCTCTAATGGAGCCCTGAGCCGGCACTCATCCAACCCGGCCCAGGAGCGCTCGCTCGCTCCCTCTCTCGTTCTCCCTCTCATTAACCCACATCCTCCTGAACACACACTAATTTAGCTCCCGCTAAAACGGACCCGTCCTCCTCATTAGGCCCGTTATCACCTTCCACGGCGCCAAGGAACCCTCGGAGGATGGGGGGGGGGGGGGGGGTGTGTGTGTGTCTGTGTGTGTGTGTCTCTGTGTGTGTCTGTGTGTGTGTGTCTGTGTGTGAAGCGAAGTGAAGGTCCTCACTAAAATGGGTAAAATGGGTATATGTGTGTGTACCTTCACATGCACGAGTGAATTGGGAGTGTCGATTTTTCTTCTTCCTCTCTTTTTTTTTTTTTTCCCACAAAAGCTTGAAGCTTCCCCTAATCGCCCGAGAGATGAACTGGGGCTAACCAATCAGCAGGAGCAAAGCATGAAAAAAAAAAATAAGCCCCAGAATTCCCACTCTCCTATTAGCCTTCAACTCCGTTTTTTTTCAACCACTCGGCTACAGGTTTTAAACAGTATTAAAAAGGAATTTTAAAACGGAGGTAACCGCCGACCCGCTCTCTGTCTGGGGCCGCGGAGTAGCTTTAGATTGTAATCTGGGGGAGGCAACACCGAGTATCAAAGAGACCATCGCAGGTGTCGGTGTGATGCCAAAGCCGTTGTATCGCTAAGGATTTACTTCTGCTCTTTTTAATTACATCCCGGGATGTGATAAGAGGCTCAGCCTTCAAACGGTAAACCGGCGGTACGCAATCAGATTGGGCACCGACTCAAGGTGGTAGAAGTTGTATTAGCAGTGGTACGTAGAACGCTACAGCGGTTTAGCTGTGTCCGTCGCCTCCTTGAAGGATAGTATGTAGCCTGCTCGGAGGATGGTACGTAAACGTGGTCAGCCGTGACTGTGGCATGTAGTCTGATTGAAGGCTAGCTCCCTAAAGCAATACCCTGTGTCTATAGCATTTAGCCTGCTTGGGAGATTGTACGCTTACGAGGTTAGCTGGGACCCTAGCGTCTAGTGCTGCTTGCAGGCTAGTTCCCTAAAGCGATACCCTGTGTCTATAGCATGTCTCGTACTTGGGGGATGGTACGGTAAAGCGGTAAGCCGGGACTGTAGCGTAGGGCCAGCCCGCTAAAGCAGTAACATATCACCCGCATGGAGTCTAGCAGTGACCTAAAGCAATAAGCCACAGGACCAATGTCAAGTGAGCTTAGACGGGTCTCAATGTTATCCTAATCCTAGAGGTAGCTGGTGGTGTGTGTGTGTGTGTGTGTGTGTGTGTGTGTGTGTGTGTGTGTGTGTGTGTGTGTGTGTGTGTGTGTGGGATTGACGAGAGTTTGATGGAGCGACAGGTCAAGAGAGGACGAGGGGCTGTGAGTGATGGGTCAGGAGAGAGGGACGGACGGAGAGCGAAAGGGGTAGGTAGGTGTGTGTGTGTGTGTGTGTGTGTGTGTACCTTGGTAGTGAGGACCTTGAAGGTGCTCTGCTGGGAGACGATGGGGTGGAGGAGGTGGAGGTCGAGGCTGAAACTCTCCCCGAGGTCAGAGGCACCGTCGCCAAGAGCTGGGCAGAAGGAGACACACAGTGGACGTGAGACCGGATCTCTCTCTCTCTCTCTCTCTCTCTCTCTCATCTCTCTCTCTCTCTCTCTCTCTCTCTCTCTCTCTCTCTCTCTCTCTCTCTCTCTCTCTCTCTCTCTCTCTCTCTCTCTCTCTCTCTCTCTCTCTCTCTCTCTCTCTCTCTCTCTCTCTCTCTCTCTCTCTCTCTCTCTCTCTCATGGATTGACTCGCGGGTGGGCGGGTGTTATTCTTGAGAAACTTTCTCTTTGGAGGTATTTTTCGTGTGGAGTGGAAGGCTGCGTTAGAAAAGCCACAGTCAAGGTTTTAAACAAACCACCTGAAACAAACCACATGAAATATTCAACACACTACCCCGAAGCACAACTCAACAACCCCTAAGCGCTAATCACAAATAAGCGTCACTTATTAACAGAGTTAATTTTAACACCAACAGACCCCTCCCCCACCCCGTAGCGCTCCAGAGAAGCCCCCTCTGCGGACCCTTGGAGAGCGGGCAGCGTACCGAGCTCGTCGGGGACGGGAAGGCACAGCTCGCCCAGCTTTCTTTTGCAGCACTTCTTGCACCTCAAAGGATTTGCATGACTTTTTTTTTTTTTTAATCAAGGCGGTTGTGATTACTCAAGCGTTATGTCGGCAATCCGAGGTTCTGATACACCCGTCTCCAAGGAGACGGCGCTGCTCTTAGCCTACTGGATCGCTCCGTGATCAAAACCCCCCCAAACAGTGTCTGGGTCGGAGAGCACGAGTGTGTCTGCAAAGACGGCCGAGTACAAGATGAACCGTTTTGCAAAAACAACGATGGACATCTGATTGAAATGACACAAACACCGCACCAAGAGCAGATACGGACGGACGGACGGACAGACAGAGCGAGCAAGGGAGACAGAGAGAGAGAGAGAGAGAGACCGAGAGAGGAGAGAGAGAGAGAGACCAGGACAGAGAAGGAAAGTGTCAGCGTGTCCATAGGAATATTCATCCCGCCTGGCGTCACGCCAGCCAGTTTCCCGTCTCCGTCACCTACGGCCACGACGTGACCACTGAGGGACGGAGGAAGCGCCTGCCTGCGCGCACACGCGTGCGTGCGTGCGTGTCTTGACGCCGGGTGCAGACAGCTCCTAACGGCCTGTCACTCACAGGGTTAGGGATGAGGGGTGGGCATCAGGACCACAGCTGGGAGACTCTCCTCCATGCTTCTTCCATCTCCTTTCCCCTTCATCTCTCACTCTTCCCCAGAGTGAGTGACTCACTAAGTACGACTATCGCTTCCTGCACACCCCTACTGAATAAATACACGTGTAGTTCGGGGATTTCCGCCGTCTCCGAAAATGTACGATCGTACGTGGTGCGATCGTTCTCCCCGACTGAGGATGATGGTTTTAAAATGTGTCCCGAGTGTAATCCCTTCCCTGCGCCGCAGACCCCCAGGGGTGATACCAGACCAGCCACCCCCCCAGGGATGGGCCTCTCCTGAGACCAGCCCTGGGAGGTGGGGGGGGTTCATGGTTGGCAGTGCGGTCCTCCCACACCACGCCGGATCCCAACCACCGCTCAGCAGTCCCATCAAGTGCTCGGAACACAACAGACGTTGTCGCAGTAACGCACGAGTAACGAGGGGTCGCAAAAGATGACCCGCCGCTTTCTGACGTGCACATGAAAAGGGCGTGGGGGGGGGGGGGAGGACGTTTTAAAAGTTTAAAAACGAAAAAACACCTTCAGGAGATAGAATGTCAAAAAAAAAAAAAAAAGACATTCGAAAAAAAATTAATAAAAAGGGGTTAGTTCATTTAATATCCGACAAATAATCGTTTAATATTCGGTCGTTGAATTTCCCGCACACGACTGTTGGGCACGTAACCGACGCGGAACGGGTCAGCGGTGCAGATAATTGGAAGTGCCGTCGTTCAAAACCTACAGCCCTGGTGCCAGGCGGGGAAAACACCTTCAGCCATACATAAACTCGGAGGCAGGCGAATCATCGCCGCCCATTACATCCTGCAAGTTTTGTTTTGCTTTTGAAATAAATTCAGTTTGCTGTTAAGTGAAACACAAAGCCGTTCCCCCACGGGGGGGGGGGGGGCTCCAGTTACCCTCCCCCCCTTATCCTAGAAAAGGAGCGAGGGAACACAGAAGGGGAAAAACAAGGAACGAGACCAAAGAAGGGGAGAATAAAAGGGAGCTTCTCCCTGCCTCTCACCCCCGAGGGCTCTTCCACTGATCCTAGCGCTGCTTCGCTCTCCGACTACACTCAATTAGCAAGCTGGGAACCCGGCGAGGGTAAACTGCTCTCAGATCTGCACTTGGGGGACGGGGTAACAAGGCACCACTGGAGGTATGGTTGACTCCCCTGGGGACTGGGGAAAGTGTGTGTGTGTGTGTGTGTGTGTGACACACACAGTGAGAATAACTATCTAACGCCTTTCGCCTCAGGACACCCCTCAAAGTCGTATGATTTTTCTTGTGTTACATACATAAAATGAGTGTGCATGTACACACGCGCACACACACACACACACACACACACACACACACACACACACACACACACACACACACACACACACACACACACACACACACACACACACACACACACACACACACACACACACACACACACTTCTTTGCATATCAGACACAAAGCCCCAAGCTGTTTTTTTTTAATTCATTATTTGAGTCTTGTTTGAGGTGTGTTATGATTGGTTTTAAGAGTATTGTTGTGGCTGATTTTAAGTGTGTTGTGGCTGAATTTAAGTGTCTTGTGGCTGGATGTAAGTGTGTTGTTGTGAATGTCTTTAAGTGTGTTATAGCGGCTGGATTTGACTGTTGTTGGGTCTGGATCTAAGTGTGTTGTGGCTGGAGTTAAATGTGTTATTGTGGCTGGTTTCAAGTGTGTTGTAGTGGCTGGGTTTAAGTGTGTTGGAGCTGGATTGAAGCGTGTTGTAGTGGCTGGTTTTGACTGTGTTGTAGGGGCTGGATTTAAGTGTGTTGCGGCTTGGTTAAAGTTTGTTGCGGTGGCTGGGTTAAAGTGTGTTGTGGCTGGGATTAAGTTTGTTGCGGTGGCTGGGTTAAAGTGCATTGTGGCTGGGTTTAAGTTTGTTGTGGTGGCTGGGTTTAAGTGCGTTGTGGCTCATTGGTAAGTGCATTCAGGAGTGAGAACGTACCCCTCTCTCTGCAAAGTTCACAGACACTCCATCTTTGGGGACGTTTTTGGCCATGATCGTCACAATGACTTGAGACTCTGTCTGGTACCAGTCGTATCTATGGAAACAGATCGGGACAGAATCAGACACAATAACAGACACAGGATGGTAACACCGTATGTTTACACAGCAGTAACTGTAACTAAGAAATACAATTATAGAAAAACACTCTGAAATGTCGACACATGCTAACATTTTAGGTGTGTAAGCCTGGGGTTATATATGTTCTTACTTGACAGGGGGAGGCGTTGTTGTCTGTTGGTCAGTCTGATGGGGAATAAAACATGAACATACATCATAAAATAAGCATGTGTTGTGTGTTAATGGGGAAGAGGTGAAGAGTTATTTCAACAACAAACAGCATCTTCATGGCAAAACAGTTCCTTGTGGGCAGTATGGCCCAAGGCTCACAGTAGCCCAGAGCAACAGTGCCCCCCAGTGGCTAGGTAGAGACACTCACCCTGTCCGAGCTGTACTTCTGACTCTGTTGCTCTGGAGAAAGAGAGAGAATATATATATATATATATATACAAATAAATAAATAAATAAAATGTATATATAAATGACAGAGACAGAGAGTGAGAGCGGGAATAGACCAATTCTTAACGAATACAGACAGTGAAGATCTGTATTGCGTTGTTCCTTTAAATAAACTGTGTTCAAGTTCCATCAGGGTGACAATGCGCCAACACATCATCATTACTCTAGCCCTTCATGCAATAGTTAGCCTACATACTGTTTCCTCCCCAGCTGCAGCGCCTGTGATGTTCACAGCTGGGACTGCCCCGCGAAAAACACTTGAGCACTGACTCCGGCGTAAACACACACACCTTGCGTAACCCGCGCTGGATAAACCCACACCAAATAATTACACAGTGGTGTGGGTCCGTTACAGATAGAATACACAGAAGAGAACAAAAACTCAGTCCGTTCCACTTTCGGATTTGTGCAGGAAACCGGGTAAACAAGCTCTCCATATCTGCTGGTTGTTACATATCCAGCATAATTCAGGCATCTCCCTGCTCGGCGCTGATCAAAGGCATGGCTTTCATGTCAACGCGCTGCCGTTTACTAATCAATCACTCGCATACACTTGTTTACCAGCGCTGACCCGCCCACTACAGGCCCAGCGAGCCCGGGTCTGTCCGGAGCAGTTAACCAGCACGTTGTCATGCATTATTTAGCCAGCTCATCAGAACCCCTGAGACACATGTGTGTGTGCGTGTGTGTGTGTGTGTGTGCGTGCGTGTGTGCACACAATCAGAAAAACATTTGTGATGCTTCTAATGTCCGGAACATATTCCAACCAGGGAAAACTGAGGGTTGTGTTGGGAAGGTGTGTGTGTGTGTGTGTGTGTGTGTGTGTGTGTGTGTGTGTGTGTGTGTGTGTGTGTGTGTGTGTGTGTGTGTGTGTGTGTGTGTGTGTGTGTGTTGGGGTACCCAGGAGCCCTGTTTGTCAGTGGTGCAAACACAGTGCCGGTGGAAGACTGCCAGGGTGGTTCTGGTGGAGAGACGACAGCAGCCAGCGGGGGAGTCGGGGGGAGGAAGGGAGGGAGGGAGATAGGGTGGATGGGTGGGGGTACACTTCTTTCATGTAGCGGGGCGGAGACTTACAGCTCGCTCACACGCACATGGGGCATATAAAGCAGGCACGAGGGCACGTAGCGGGAGGAGAGGGCGGTGGGTTCATTTCAGCTGGTGCTTTTGAACATCACACCGAGGACGTGTGTGTGTGTGTGTGTGTGTGTGTGTGTGTGTGTGTGTGTGTGTGTGTGTGTGTGTGTGTGTGTGTGTGTGTGTGTGTGTGTGTGTCTCATATCTGAAACACACACACACCCTTTGATGGGGTCTTTAGCAGAACGGTTTTAGCAGAACATTGCTGGAATTCATAAAACAAATATCGTTTACTTACTGCCAATCATCTCTTCGCTGCGCCGGATCCACATCTGAAAGGATTTGTCAGAACCTGAGGAACACAGCGAGGGAAGAGATGATATGATACGCATATTTAAAATCCGTTGCCAGGCAAGGTTTCAGTTTCAAGCACTTTCAAGATTTCTGTCGGGGTTTTTTCCCCCCCCCCGCCCTATATCGCAATCAACAAAGCTCTTCCAAGGTCATTCCTTTCCAATATCCCGGTTGGCATGTGCTCACATGACAGACGGGGTGGGAAACAATGTCCTCTCTGAAGTCAATAAACCCAGCGTTTCCCTGCCTGGGAGAGCGATGCCTCGCGCAGAGGCCGTCCGGTTCATTGGGATGTCAGTGATGAATGAGGAAACATGAGATGAATGCACAGAGGCACTTACTCACACCAGTAGGATGTAAGTAAACATGATTTGTGATCTGGATCACCATGGCGGCCCCGCTCTGAATACACGTGCATCCAACAGGATGTGAGGGGACCTGGAGTCCTACGCTTACTAGCGACACATGAATGGATAAAATGAGCTATTAAATGCTAGTGAATAGTGACGATATTGAATTATGTATTAATTTATTAATGAAATATATATTTGTATTACTTTACTGTCTATTCTGCGGTGTTCACAACCACGATTCCCATTTGGGATCAATGGAGTGAAATAATAAAGCGACTGTAGCTAATCGTTTTAGATTTGGGGAAATCTGAATAAATGAACTACAATTCCCATCAGGAGAAACTACAAAGGATAAAAAGGATGAGCCTTCTAGGATGAACATCAAGCCCTACCACATCTGACGGAGGGATTGGACTGATAAAAAAAGAAAAAGAGGGAAGGACACTCGGAGGGTAAGGGAGTTTAGTGCACGGTGATGTCATACCCCTCCCCCCCCCCCGACCCACCAGACACTGGGCCGGTGTGTACTCACTGTCCAGCTGAAGGCCCTGAGTGAAGGCTGCATGTGATGACTCATACTGGGTCAGGTGGTACTCGGCTATTCTGCGGGCGTATGGGGGGGGGGGGGGGGGGGAGAAGAGAGAGAGAGAGAGAGAGAGAGAGAGAGAGAGAGCATACAAGCACACGGTTAAGTGGATGAATCCATTAGGGTAACATTACTGTTACTCTTATGAGCGGCTGCAACATTGAAAGTTTGTCCTTGTACAAGCTTCCTTACAGATTAATAATTAAATATAGACAGTAAAATGTATTTTAAAAAACAGCCTGTTCACCTTTGATCATATGTGCTATGTTCTGTAATTAATACCATGAACGCAACCGGGGAATAGCTTATTCATAAAAACATTGTTTATTTCTGATTACTTTCCAAAGCCCATTAGCTGTGGTCTTATATGTAAACATTGTGTATCTTATAATTATTATCACGCCTTGCACCGTGTGTTTATTTTCTACAATTTGCTGCTGAAACATCAAATTGTAAATGTGAATTCCCTTCACAGGATTAACGGTGTCATCATTTTATTTCAACGTCTATACTCGAAATACTACAAAAATCGTGCAGAACCTTTAAATATGATACGCGAAGTGTAATCAATAATTAAAAATAAGTATGCGTGACTCAACAAAACGTACCCTCTCCGCAGGAAGGCCAACGGAAGGTTGGGTTTCAGGTGACTGGCTCGCTTGGCATCGTCAACGGCAACTGTTCAAACATGAGCGCACAAACACGCACACAAATCATCATATGTAAGTATTTCTTTTCTTAGCTTAGTTTTCTAGCTTCTTCAAGTTTTTCTTTAAGTTTTGCCTGTCTAGCGAACAGCTGAGAGGCCCTTGTATTCAGCAGTGGTTTTCCATTGTCTCACACACACACACACACACACACACACACACACACACACACACACACACACACACACACACACACACACACACACACACACACACACACACACACACACACACACACACTTAATTTAGGCTCTGGCAGTACTAATATGTTGTAGCAGAACTTCTGGGGGGAGATGAGACAAAAAAACGAAACTAAAAGGGAAGGACTTACACCTAGTTTACTGTTTCATTACAGAGATATTCAGCCAAAGAGAAACTATTTTGCATGGGTGGACAAAGCTTTCAGAAGTGGATTTTAATGAGTGTATTTCTACAGTAACCTACACAGCCACTTATTTACAGTCCACTAGGGTTGGCCGTTCTGTTATTAAGCACCATCATCAATGTTTGGTCTACACAAATATAAGGCAAAAAAAGTTAAACAACCTGTTGGATTTCTGAGCCTTGTTTGGTTAAGAATTCACATATCTCCTCAAAAACCTCTTTGTTAAGTAACAGCGAGGCATATTAAATCAACCAAACCTATAGTTGATCAAAGCTCTCCTTGGACCAACTCAATGACAAGTTAAAGGTTTAGCTGAGCATAGCAACAGGTCAGCATCGGGGCTTGTTTCAATGAGTCTCTACACAACAGCGGAAGACAATCATCCTTTTGCCATGCAACATGCCGACAGTGTTTGATTGAGCAGAAGAATAACATTGTCTTATGTTATTATGGTCATATTATTATATTGTCTACCATCAGCAAAGGTGAAATGTATAGACTTTAAGTGATCAGAATATGCTTCAAAGTAACGTAGTGTACATTTTGCAGACACTGTATGTGTACAGTCCACTGAAAGTCACTGTAAGTCACTTACAGTGATGTGATATACATTTCATTCAGGAGCAGGCACAGGTTATTATGTATCTTGCTTAAAGGATTTTGCCGGTTTGCTCAGAACCCAGGTAATTGTTGACATTGTCGAGATGTTAATTAATTTCTTTCTTTCTTTGACAGGGACAATGCATTGCTCATTAGCAGTACCATAGTTAGCTATTAGCTATTTTACATCTGTAGTCCCAGTCCATGTCGAGATATTAATCAACCATGATTTTTTTTTGTGCTCACCCCTGCTCACAGGATAGACTCGTTCCGTAATAGGGCAGTCCCATAGCATCTTTGTTTGGTCTGCGTGCCTCAGTCTTGTGGATTTGTTTGATGTGAGCACTATTTGAATATACTACCTAGCCAAGGCAGTTCATATGCACTCACTTGTGTTGACCAAACAAAGATACAGCTATGGGAGCTGCTAAATACTCGTTTGGAATGTAATGGATGTCAATGAAAAAAACGAGCATGCACAGCGAGCAGGGGTGAGTAGAACTGAAATCATGGCTGATTTACATCTCAACATAGACAATGTCATACTATGGACGTTGGGAATCAAACCCTGTACATTTTAGCAGGGATTCCAGCACTGTAGCCAGTACACTATGCTGACCCTGACCACGGTGGTGTAATGGAACATATCTCTCCTGAGAACCATTGCTAAAGGGTACTCACGGCTGTAGTTTTTGACGAGTATGTGGGCATAGGCACGCTGGCACAACCACTCTGCATTGTCGGAGCTAGCTTCTAAGGCCTCATTCAACTCCTGAAAGAAATTAAGATTTGCACAGTTAGCTCTTATCTTTGGTTCATCAAACCAGTAACCAATATAACAGTGTGTTGTGGTCGGATAGTGGTTATCGTGGATCATTATTAATGCACTGGCAGTGTGTTGCTTTACTGACATACAATGCTTAGGCATGTGTTAAGCCATAAAAAAAAAATTGATTATCACAAAAAATAACTAATGCATTTTCCAAATAGATAAGTGTGAGGTGTTGCTATTACATGCAATAACTACCTTCGGCGACAATACCTCCCTTCACACTTCCTTAAGTATTCCCACAGTATGCATGTAGTATTTACTGACAGGAACAGGGCTGTGAAATTGACAGTCTGACTACTTTATCAGCATTTGTTGTCGTATGTTTACAGTTTTTACAATAAGTCACCGGACAGCTAATAAACTATCGGTTCATATTTATGTTTAATCTGCGGAATTTGGCTTGACGACAACACCATTAACAGAGAGCTAACGGTGGCTGGCTAGCTAACGTTAACTTAGCCTCTTAGCTACAGTACAATGCTAGCCAACACTGACGTAAATGGATGCATAAAATCAATCAGTAGATAGACTCGCTGAAATGTGTGTTAACAGTAACCAAAATAACCCTTGGTTGAACTCTTGAAAGCTAAAGGAAGATTGAAGTTGTCTGATGTTTACCTTCAGAGCTTTCTGAGGGTCCTCGTCAATGAAGCTATCGGGAAAACTGCTATAAAAGGAACAGAGACACACCATCAAGACATAAAAAACCAAGGTTCAAATAAAATCAAGTTGTTTTGTGGTACTTGCCGTTCGGCAGCCATGTGTTTGAAAGGGATGTGGAGGAGTAGTCCTGTAGTAGCAGGAAAGTTCTAGACAACACGAGAGTGATACAGAAACCACAGCAACAACTCGTGTGGGTGTGGGCCTGTCAGTGCTACGCTGCTCTGGTTGCAATGGCACCTCCTAGCGGCACGGCGGAATGATGCTCTGATTATCTGGACATTTTGATGTTGAATTGCTTTCGCTTACTTACGTCCGTCCATATCAAAACAGTTAATACTATAATCCAATTGGATGTAGATTTGTGATTTATTGATTTGAAACTTAATTGACATTATCCCTATTCTCTGTCAATTAATCTTCTTAGTATGGCTATCATTATACAGTGCACATAATTGAACTGGAAACACAAATATACAAATGCATTCAAACCACATACACTTTATTTAATGTAATATTGATCTTTAGTTCAACTTTTGCCATTTATGGCAGAAAATACATCAAAATAAGCAATAACATAAACATAGCTCTTTTGGCTCTATAGTTCCAGACACGTACAATAAACATAGCTCCTCAGATAAGCAAAGTGAAGACAGTCAACAAGCACTTGATTTAAAAAAATAAAGTCAAACTTTACTGCATAGGACTTCCTTCAAGGCAATGTTCATATGTCCCCCATATCATAACAAAAAAAAGAAATCACCTTACTGGACTGACCCTACTGATATTTATTCTTAAACCACTGGTCGAATAATAAACATCTTGCATAAACTAACTGCTTTCAAAAGTCTACATTTCGCGCAGCAAAACAAACGCTTATAAACCTGAGGGAGGAAATGGCAGAAAGGCACAAAGTCTAAAACACTGCATTTTATATTATACATGTTTACAAACACATACATTACATAAACATATATAAAGGCTTTACAGGTCCAGCGATGATCTACAACTGCATAGGATTCATGTGTCTGACAGGCCGATTAGCAACAATTTCTCAAAAGAGAAGCCCAAGTTGGCAAAAAACCAACAGATGTTTCTAAAGTGGATTGTCAACGGCGATTGTATCGAGAGTTCAAGATACGGCACTGTGTATAAACAGCAATTAAGGTCTCAAAGACTACCTTTTACATCAAAATTCATCCCTTATCGTCAACAACTTATATCATTGTCAACATAATTAACACACTCATCACAACGACACAATACGGAATGTATAAATACCCTCAGCCTATTGGCTGAGGACAAGGGTCTGTGGACCGCAGGCGACGTGGTGTCGGACAGGCCGCCGCCATAACGGATAGTGCAAGGCGTGCAAGGCATTTAAAGGCAGAGGCACGAAAGGAATAACCGAGAAAGAACGGAGGGGGGGCTACAAGCAGCAAGAGGCGAGAGAAAAAAAGAAAATAATCCAAACCAGTGTTACTGAGCTCAACGTTAGCTCTGTCACGCCAGCGTGCTTGCGTGGGGGAGGTAAGTCGGTGGCAGCGGTTTCCAGTGCATTATGGGTCTTTGGTCATTAAGGCAAGGACAGACAATGCCGTGCTTGAGAGAGCGAGAGAGAGCGGGAGCGCCAGAGTCATAGCGGCTGAGGGACACCCTGTGTGCACAAAAGACATTTGCGATGGGAGGATGAAGGCAATCTAGAACGCTGTGAGAGCTTTGGTTTCCGTCAACGCAGAGCGCTTGTTTTTTCTTCCCCTTACAGGAGACAGAAAGTGCTGATCGAGCAGTACACTGCAAAGGACCTCCCTCGGTAATGGGCTACATTTAGGATCCTAATGAGACTTTAAATGGTTCTTTTAATTAGCTAAAGTTGCTAATTAAGTACGGTCAGCGAACTCTTTTCCACTGCAAAGTGAATCAGGCATGGTGTTCGAAATTGTTTTGGAGATTGGGTACAAGTGGAAAAGTAGGACTTATCCTGATAAATGATGGTGAAACACCTTGTCCCCTGGATTAAACAGACCTGCATTGGAAGTGTATAAGAAAATTACATAATTGGCTATGTTCCCATCTTGTTATGAGAGTAAATCCTGAACACATTAATAACTTTGGAGAGAGTATACGACAGCAGTGCCAAACTCCACTTCTAGTAAGAAGACGGGGGAAGGCACAAAAAAGGGTCCTAGCGTGATGTTCCTACACATGGGACCGATTGGCAGATTGGACACCATCCTCTTCCTCCCCTGTGATTGGTCCCGAGTTTGCTGTGGGGAAGGGGGGAAGTGAAGGTTTCATTGGTCGGAGCTGGTGAGGGGTGACAGCTGCAGGGTCATTACGTGAGTGGCGGTCTGTCCCGAGAAGGCCTTCCTCTCCTCCGGGCCACCGGGGGAGCTCTCCAGGGGCGGTCCCTCCGCCGCCGCCTGCTGCTCACACAGGTTCCCCAGCAGCTGGGCCGTCTGGAAGACGGAGGAGTGGCCGGCGGGCTGCAGCGACTGCACCCTCTGGAGGTTCTGCAGGGTGCGCAGCATCTCGGCCGACACGATGGGCAGGTGCTGCTGCTGGATCAGGCTGTTGGGGGGCGGGCGGAGCACCGTGCCCCGCTGGGTCCCCTCGGGTCGGGTGGTGGTGGTGGTGGTGGTGGGGGGGGTGAGGATGGTGGCGGTGGTTGTGATCGCGTTGGCGGCGGAGGCGGCAGTGGTCGCGGACCGGGCCCGCTGGCCGGTCGCCATGGCGGGAGACGTCGGAGAGCTCTTTCCCGTCTCGAGGCGGGAGTCTGCGTCGTCCAGCGACTGGTCGCTGCTGGAGGCCGAGGAGACGGCGTCCTCGGGGTCGTCGCTGAGGCCCTCGTCTTCGTCGCCGCCCTCCTCGTGGTCATCGTCGTCACCGCTGTGGTCTTCCGGCTCGTGCTCCACTTCGCTCTTGGCCACGTCGCCGTCTGTGATGTAGACCATGTTCTTGGGCAGCGAGGTGAACTGGTAGACCAGCCGCTGGCCTTCCACCTTGTTCAAGATGCCCCTCTGATAGTAGTACCTACGCAAGGCCCAACACAAAACAGTCAATCCAATCTGCAACACCGGGATTGTTAAAAGGTAACAGGCTGTGATAGAGCCTATGATAATGGGTTGAAAACCACGGTGCTAAAGGGCAGTAACAGGTAGGGTATGATAATGGGTTGAAAACCACAGTACTAAAGGGCAGAAACAGGTAGGGTATGATAATGGGTTGAAGACCACAGTGCTTAAGGACAGCAACAGGTAGGGTATGATAATGAGTTGATAACATCACGATAAAAGGTCAGTAATAGGTAGAGTATGATAATGAGTTGAAAACCACTGTATTAAAATTACCACAAAAAATAGAGCATATACTGTATAATAATAGATACTGGATAATAGATAAAGATAATGGGTCTAAATATATAGTCTCTGTGTTTAGGAACTATAATAATAGATAGTCTTTGATAACTGTCCCCAGGGTGGCAAGCATTTGGTGTGCAGCTGGTACCTGAGGGCCCGGCCCATGGTCTCATAGTTCATGTCGGGCTTGTTCTTGTGTTTCCCCCACAGACGGGCCACGGCCTTGGAGTTGACCAGCTTGAAGATGCCCGCGCGGGGGTCGGTCCATTTGATGTAGCGAGGGCAGACCTGGCGGTCCTGAAGGAGCTCCATGAGGAACTGCCACAGGTACAGCGTGTTCCCCCCTGAAGACCACCACCAGACAGAGAGAGAGAGAGAGAGAGAGAGACATAGACACAGAGAGAGAGAGAGAGAGAGAGAAAGAGAGAGGTTGAACAAAAAGGTAGGGAACAGTAATAGCTAGTGTAGCAAATATCAGACACACGCATCGGAATGGGCCATTCATTCAAACCATCATCTCTGTGCCATACCTGCAGTCCTCATATGACCTTAGGTAGGAAATATCTCACACACACACACACACACACACACACACACACACACACACACACACACACACACACACACACACACACACACACACACACACACACACACACACACACACACACACACACACACACACACACCTCTTTACCAGACGGGATTATTGTTGCTAGGTTACCTTTGTTGTATTTGCCCTTCTTCACTATGATGTCTGGCGTTGGGGATTCAGCCCTCCGTCGAGGTTTCCTCACTTGAAATGGAGAGGAACACCATTTAAAAAGGCAGTCAAATGTGTCAAGGGTGCAGCAAAGCATTGCAAGGTTAAAGCCTGTTATAAATAATGTTACAATATTTTCCCCTTCCAAAATAGCAATGTCCTATACAAGGCAGGCGGAAAAAGAGAGTCCCGCTAAAAGTGCGCTTTGCTGTTAAAACAATTGATTTCTTTTGTTTTGATACATTTTGTTTTTGTGTCGCAGTACAAATATGAACCAAAATCGACACTGTGTGCTGTGGGCTAATGGGGGGGGCGGCAAAGGCATTGCAACAATAGCATTCAAAAACGATTTGTTCTTGTCACAAGACTGACCCTTTTTTTTGGTTTGTTGCTGGGTTTCAGCATCCCCGATATAAGTGTACCAAGGGGACTGTTCACAGGCTCCTTTAAGCCCGTCCACTGACAGGGTCGTCTGGGCAACAGGACTAGTGGCATCCCCAGGGGGTGGCAGAAACATCTGGGCTGTGGAGGATGAGGAACAAACAGGTTTAATATGTATGAGAGAGTGAGTGATTGAGTGAGTAAGTGAGTGAGTTTGCGATAGACAGTGGTAGTGATGAGGTGTGAGGATGATGATGTGCATTGTGGGGAGGATGGTGGATGGGGGTTCTCTTGTATACGTACAGAAGTGATGTTGTTCCAGGGAGAACGTGTCGGGGGAATCCAGGTTGAGAAATGTATCCCCGGAAACGAGTGTTCCCATGGTGTCCATGGCTTCTGCGTTCTCACATGGTTCCACTGAAAAGGAGATTTAAAAACAAAACAACGGGCCAAGAAGTTAGAACCACTAGGGATTTCAACCAGGATAAACACAACAGTGGAGGGTGGGCAATAAATATTATGGGAATAATTGAGCGTCGAGGGCAGGACTCCTTAATGTTGATTATTGAGTCTGAAATACTAACTTGAAGGTTAAAGAAAATATACACACAATATGGTAGCATTTTGTATTTTGTTTAGCTTGAACTAAAAGCATTGAACAAGCGAACAAGTGAAAAAGTAAACAAGTAAACAAGCGACCCGTCGCAAACATTTGCACAAAACAAAGCACACAAGGCATCACAAAAATTGGACGTTATCATTTAGTCGTATGAAACTGATGTCCTCATTTAAAAATGGGGGTAGGTCTTCTTATATTAAATATTACAACCGTTTGCAACAGTGCCATTAAGCTAGCCAATCAGGCAAACTTCAACTCCTATTAAAAAAACACAGATGACTCGAACAGTCAACACAACAATGACAAAACTCACTTTTAATATTATGCATGGACGAATAACAATCCATAACGTACGCGCCGTGAACACATTTCGCGACTTCTACATTATAACGCAATTCCAGTGTTGTTCCCCCGGAGCAGTCAGAAGCTCGTTATGTTTTGTTTCACTTCCTGCATTTTGTAGAGGCTGGACAATGTGTGGTGGCCCAAACGGCGCATGCGTAGAACCCTGTGCCCGCGACTACTATATACTTACTGACATAAAAATAAAACTACTTTACATGAGCATTCGTTAACCAACTTTATATATTTTTTGTTAACGATGAACGATCTGAACGGATGTGCGACAGGAAAGCATCGACACGTGTCGTAAGCATTTAAAATAACTTTGCCAAAGTAACCAATCGATGATAGGCGCTCACCTTTCAACAGGTGCTCATGGTCTTGAGCGTAGCTCTGCACACACGACAGCCCGGAGTACGAGAACATGTGTGCGTCCTCGGGGATGTGTTCGACGACTACTGCAGGGGACGCTGGGTAGCCCTCCAGCTACAACACAAGGGTGTGTGACACATCACTGAAAATCTCTCTCTCTCTCAAATACACACACACATCTGTATGTGTATATATAAACACATACACCATTATACATGGTGAGCCTCCATGCAATGGACCACTGCATGCACGTACTGTATACCACATAAACACACACACACACACACACACAGGCATGTAAACACACACAAACGGTCAACATTTTTGGCGTTGCTATAAACAGGGGGTCAGGCCTCCGAAGGGAAAGCCCTCCACATCATCTCCACCGCCCTTGGGGGGGGGGGGGTTCCTTACGTGTGAGATGGCGCTGACATGGTCGCTGGCGAAGTCAAAGATGAGCCCCGTCTGCTCCATCATGGCTGGGGTCCTCCGGGCAGCACCAACAGGTGGAAGAACAGGTGACCTCTAGGACAGGTGCATGTCTGGGTCCACGGTTCTACAGCCACCACCCCGCCGAGCTGGCCTCGAACGGCCGCGGTTCTCCGTCTCCAGATCCGGACACCCGCTGGGGTCGAGCCGGCTCCAGAACCTCCAGGAACTACTGTAACGCCGGGACCCGTGGGGAGTGAGTGGCTCTTGTGTGGAGTTCGGCTTCACTGTTGCAACCAGATATGAAGACATCAAGCAGGGTGCGAGGCAGCCGACACAGGAAACACACACTCATGTGCTTCCCTGCACTCTCTCTCTCTCTCCCTCAGCGTCTCTCTCAGAGTCTCTCGCTCTCTCTGTCTCTCTCTCTCTCACCCTCTCTGTCTCTCTTTCTCTCTCTGAGAGGAAGTGAAGGCAGCTCACTGCAACGGTTCTGCGGTCCACAGTTGTTAGAACCTGACGAAGGGGAACAGAGAGGTAGTGGGTGGGGGGATTGGGGGGGAGGAGGTGAGAGGAAGTGTTGTCACAGCGATGAGATCAAAACCAAGGTGTGTGTGTGTGTGTGTGTG
>NW_028178913.1:0-8754 GCF_964030765.1 Micromesistius poutassou | reverse complement strand
GCTACACGCCTCATTAAGAATGAAACACACACAACGCTCTTCCCAGTCATTTATTCATTCCGATTATTGAAACAAAAGATGGGAAAAATGGGAGAGAGATTAAAACACGGAGGGGGTACCCCCGTGAAGCTATCCTATATTTGTCGTGCAGATTTGTAACGATTTGTTTTGTGACAAATAACTCAACTGCCATGTCGGAGTGCCACACTGTCATCTCACTGAGAGCCGAGTGCAGACCCAGAGAGAGAGAGAGAGAGAGAGAGAGACAGGAAAAAGAGAGATGCTTTCAAAGTATGTAACCAATCACTGTCTCCTTCTCTCTCTGCGGCCCGCTGGCTAACCCCCCCCCCCTCTCTCTCTCTCTCTCTCTCTTTTTTTTCAACCAGCCACCGCGGTCTGACCTCTGACCTGTCTGGGAGCGTTCGGTTACTCATCCTCGTACGCATGCTGGCGCCCGCGCTGTGACGACAACGCCGTCGCAGCGCGGCGTTGCGCCGTTAATTAATGTGGGGAAGGCTGGAGAATGGATGACGGTGTCGCGTGTGGACACCGGCCGCCGCCGCCGCCACCGCCGCCACCGCCGCCGCCACCGCCGCTGCCCAAGCGAGGACGCCCAGTGACGGATGTCGCGTCCCGTCGACGGGTTACGGATGGTTCCCGGATCACGTGCCGTTTTTTTGACCATTAGCGGGGAGAGATGAATGCCGTGTCATCGTTTGCGCAGGGAAATATGTAGAAAATCGGCGGTTTTAATTGAAACGCTGACGGCCTAATAACTAATGTGGTGAGGACGATGTGCACCGTGTGAAATGCTGTTAGAATAATAGGCCTGTACGTCTTATTATGGTGCACAGAGCCTCAATGAAGGTGAGCGTTAACACAGGACAGCTTGAACCTGAAGGCCAACTTTACATCCGATTATTTTCTAGGGAATCCAATTGAATACAAAATAATAGGCTCTTACTTGAAAGACAAACAAACAGATTCATGAACAATGTATGAATATACGTGAGAAATATAAATATTGACTGACTGGTCAGAGTGGACGTGAAGTCTTTCATTAAAAACAACTTCCTCGTATAAACAGACGTTTAACATGTAGGAAATATTCACTCACCCTTCTCTCTCTATCGGGTCGGCGAGACGGAGAATAATTTAGCATTCAATCAATTGATATGCAGATAAAATCCACCAAGAAAACGGTTTTAGGAACAGCTGCATATAAGACACATCCGCAAATGATCAACATGCAGAGTAGAAAATCTTTACGGCATGGTTAATTAATTAAACACAACTAATTGCTATTTTAAAGAAGGGTTTTTACCTTTCCAGGGGTCAAATGGTAATGCTTGTGTTACCAATTGACTTTTGTACAGCCCTCACTGGAAAAAACACAAATATTAGTTTCACATTTATATTCCTATCACCAACACGTTTACTATACGTGCCGCAAAGGCCGTTTTCAAATTGGGTTCATGGGGTCAACCCAGGTTTGGTTAATGAGTCTGTTCCAAGTACAGATTTACATTGAGCAGCCCTATTCATATTCAGAAGCTTTAATCTATAAAGAGAGGTGGAGACAATTCAAAATACGATCGCTATTGACCCGATTCTTATATTTTTTATACTATTATACTATATTACCTTCAAGTAATTATTAGAATTAATTCTTATTAAGCTAGGTCCAAACAAAAAAAGCTATATTTTTTGTGCTACATCAATCCATATCAATATACACTGCCCTATTAAACGTAATACGCCATTAGATGTGAGATCTTTGCTTTATGTGTAATTAAAATTAAAACGACTTAGGCCTACATCCAGTGTAGAAGTTCAGCTGAAACTGGACCATCCACTAGAATTCAAAATGCATTGGTTTTGTTCATTAAATGCTTATCAAATTGTGAACGTGTCTTGATACAGTCAGTGGAGCTGTGTATCGATAGTTTGAGGGGTTTTAAACCATAGTGTAAAATAACCAGGTTCCACCTGCACCACTTCTACGGCAGCATAAAAAAAAAACTACAACGCGTCAGAGGAAGTGCGCGTCCCAGCCTCCACTGCGTCCACATCCTCCTCCCGACGTCACTTCCCCACACACACACGCACGAAAAGAAATGGCGGCGGCCGTAGTTTCGGTTTCCACTGCTGTACAAATGCCGGACAGGGTGGTGTTTAAGACCGAGCCCGAAACCAACGACGACGTGACCAGCAGCAGCCCGGACTCGGGCGCGGCGGTGCTGAAACGGGACCCGGTGGTCACGCTGATCTGTCCGCTGAGCGGCATCCAGCCGGTGTCCTGGTCGCAGGACCACCGCGTCGCCGTCTCCACCACGGGCGCCGTGGCGCTCATCGAGCTGGTGTGCGACGTCCACAGCAACAGACAGGACATGACCATGCACAGGACGTCCATCCCCGTGCGGCAGGATGTCCTCCAGCTGAAGGTACCCCCCCCAAAACCAGCACGACCTCATCACAACATCACTGTGATAACACTGGTCGTTAGTACTCGTGACTGGAGAGCAGGTGTTGTTTTTCTAATGGTTATGTCAGACAGTCCAAGAAGATCTCAAAGTCTTCTCCTGGATATGTTAACTATCACGCACATTTTGCTTCCAGTCATACGTACGATCTCGCGACTTCTTTAACAAGCTTCTCCTTCTCTTAATAATAGTCGCGCATTCCATCTACAACTAGTCTTTAATTAGTCTTACAACTAGTCTTTTATTTACCCGATTAAAGGAACTGTATCATTTCAAGGGTAGCACTATAACGCTTTGGCTTTACCACAGACTAGCACTGGAATTGCCAAAGCAAACAACGGTATAAACACACAATTCACGTTTTACTTTGGTTCCCTTGTTTATTCCAACCCCGTCTTCCTCTGTGTGTGTGTGTGTGTCTCGGTGTGTGTGTGTGTTCAGGTGGGGCCTGCGGACGAGCTCGCCAAAGCCCGGGACAAGTTCTCCTCCCACCCGGACCCCACCGTCAACCAGGCCTTCATGACGGACCGCGTCATCAACCCCCACGTGGGCGTCCACAAGGGGGTCAAGTACACCAGCTGGTCCCCGCTGGGCTGCGACGCCAGCGGCCGCTGCCTCCTGGCCATCCTCTCCCTGGACCAGCGGCTCACCGTCCACAACAGCGTGACGCGGCTGGAGTGGACCATGCTCGCCGACCTCACAGACTCGTACTCGCGCCGGCTCGCGGAACGCAACTACTCTCGTAAGGACAACACGGCCGCCACCGCCGCCGCCGACGAGTCTGCGTCGACCGCCGCCGCCGCCACCGCCGCCGCGGAGGGACTCCTCGACCTGGAGGAGCTCCGGCGGCGCTTCCGCATGCAGACGCCGCTGCGCATGGAGTGGTCCAGCGTGTACACGGTCAAGCACCTGTCGGCGGACCACGCCTGCCGCGAGGCGGAGATGGTGCTGCTGGCGGTGCTGATGGAGAACGGCGACCTGGTGCTGTGGCAGTTCGACCTGCCCTTCGGCGGCGGCGGCGGGGGCGGCGAAGGCGGGGGCGGGGGCGGCGGCGGCGCGCCCACGGTCTACGACGTCATCGAGTCGGGCGTGCCGGGCCCCACCGACGTGGCGTGGTGGGAGTACGAGGGCGGCGACCGGCGCATGAGCGGGCTGATCGTGGGCAGCGACGTGGGGCCTGTGAAGATCCTGCCCGTCAACATGACGCGCGTCAAGGGCTACTTCACGCTGCGCAAGCCGGTGGCGCTGTGGCAGGAGGCGGACCGCATCCCCGTGGAGAACATCCGCTGCGTGCCCGTCTACCACCCGGTGCAGAAGACCCACTGCAGCCTGGTGCTGGCGTCGCGCGGCTGCTACGTCTTCTGGTGCCTGCTGGTGATCTCGCCGGCGGGCCTCAACGTGTTCAACGCCCACGTGCCGGGCCTGCACTCGCTGCCCATCGTGTCGCTGGTGGCCACGCGGCAGGGCGGCGTGGCGGTGTACACCTGCGCCATGGACGGCGCGGTGAAGAAGCTGGTGCCGCGCTTCACGGCCGCCGGCACCATGACCTTCAGCCAGGAGGACGTGCTGCCGCCGGACGCCTTCCCCGGCCGGCGGACGCTGTCCATCGCCGTCAGCCCCAACGGCGCCTACCTGGCGCTGGCCAACACCCAGGGCATGGTGGGCGGCTACCACCCGGCGGAGAAGACCTACCAGGTGAACTTTGTCAGCCTGAAGACGACGGAGGCGGCCACGGCGCTGCTGCTCAAGTCGCCGGCGCAGAGCCTCTACCGGGCGGCCGACCTGCTGGACCTGGTGCGCTGGAGGGTGCTCCGGGACAAGGCCGTCCCCCCGGCCCTGATGGACGCCGTCGACGGCAAGATCCGGGGCTCGGAGTCGGCCTACTTCTGGAGGTTCAAGCTCTTCCTGCTGCGCACACTGCTGCTGTCGCTGCAGAAGGCGCCGGTGGACCCCCGGTGGAAGCCGTCCCACAAGCACTCCAAGGCCTTCTTCAGGGACGAGGAGGACGAGGAGGAGGTGGACGAGGAGGAGGAGGCGGAGGAGGTGGTGGCGGAAGAGGAGGCGGCGGTGGAAGGCCGGGAGGCCGGGGCGACGCGCGCGCGGCCGGCGGTGAAGGTGGAGGACGCGGGGCAGCGCATGGCGGAGCTGAAGGCGGAGATGAAGGTGGTGGAGGCGCACCTGATCAGGGAGCACATGAAGAAGGTCCTGGGGGACGTGTACCTCAACATCTGGTCGGCCGTCAACACCAGCATCCCCACCTGCGGCCTGGTGGACTACCTCTCCGAGGAGCCGGGGGACCGGGCGGCAGAGGTGAACGTCAAACGTGCCGCTCTGCTTCCCCTTACACCTGTCACCTGACGCCGTCTCTAGGGGGGATGTTGAACCACATGCTGTCCCATGCTTTAGAATGGTCTGGTGGTGGGGGGGTCTTGGTTAGCCGTTACATTTCAAAATCTATCATCGATCTACTAGTGACGCCACGAGTGTCCACCCAGATATATGACGGATGGTTCAACCTACCAGCCTAGCCAGTGGACTGTAGCGGCTGATCTAGCCGTGATACGTCTCCATGGACACGCTCACTTGTGACGTCACTACTGGGAAGATATGGAAATGGCTTGTATTGGCTCGTCAAAATCCAACCTGGTCAAAGTCAGAGGTCCTAGACTAGACTTGCGTGCTTTAGGACGGTGCATGCATGGCTAAACTGATCTGTTCTATCATCCCGTTCGCCGTCGTCCAAAACAGGTCCTGATCGGCCACGTTAAGAAGAAGATGCAGAAGCAGAAGTTTCCCGAGAGCTGCAGCCTCTGTGGCGAGGTGCTGCCCTTCTCCGACTTCAAACAGACCGTCTGTAAGAACGGACACCTCTGGCAGAGGTAACGAGTCGACCGGCCGCCGAGCTTAACGCGGCGAAGCAGCGGGTTCACGGTTCGCAACCACAACGTCCGCACACTCACCCGCAAGCGTCCTTGAGCGAGACGCCCTCACCGCGCCCCCCCCCCCCCCCCCCGCTCCTTAATGACGTGGGTCTGAATCCCCCCGCCAGCCTCGTTTGGATACAAGCGTCTGCTACTCATTGTTAGTTTCCTCTCGGAAAGCGGCGCTCTCCAGCAGGGTATATTTGGCGACATGGGAGCTCGGTGGCTGGGAAGGAAGTCTCTGTTCTCTCAAGTTAAGTTAAGGCAGGAAGTACAGAAATGAATCAACCCCTCTCCTCCTGCCAAATGGCTCCCCGTGGCGGTTTATTTGTCTTCCAATATGTGCAATCAGCCATCTTGGTATTTACCACCTCCTGGTATTTGCCCACGCACCACTCTGTCCTCGTAAACAACACGCCTCTCCTTCGCACTCTGCTCAAATCCCCGCCACGCCGGGAAGAGGGAGGCAGTGCCCCTCGTGGCCACTGAGGGGATTACGCCCCCCGACGGCCTCTTTTTATTCAGTGATTGTACAGTTTGAAATACTGTGTGGGCATTTCTCACAATATAGGCCCTGTCGGCGCCGTGATGTTATAACTCTCTCTCTGTGTCTCTCTCTCTCTCTGCTACTGTTCCTCTGTTTCCATTCTCGCTCTCTCGCTCTCTCTCTCTCTCGCCCCTGCAGGTGTGTGTTATCGTACCAGTCCTGCCAGGCGCTGTCGTTTAAGCGCTGCCTGCTGTTGGACAGCATTGCAGCAGAGCCTGAAGACGACGGTGAGGACTTCTTTTTATAATCACAGAAACTCTTCCTCACTAATTGTTACTTGATTTGTACTCCACGAGAAAAAAGAAAAGAAAGTAATCTTCACCCAAATGTTCTATCGATTCTTATTTCCCCCAGTGAAGGGAAAGGCTGAACATTTTCACATTATTTGCGGCCTTAACCAGACACCGGAATCAACCACGCCATCACAACCCAGACAAATCCACACACACACACACACTTTCACACTTTAAGCTCGCATCTTAAAGAACGCAAACACAAACAACGTAGCAGCGTTTAGCTTAGGACTTAGTGTCTGAAAATCACGGCGCTAAAGATTTGCAAAATAGTAAATGTTTGTGCCTTGGGTCTCCAGCTCCAGAGTGGATTAAGAAGATCCTGAAGGGACCCTGTCCATACTGCGACTCCCCAATGATTTAAGAGGAACCGGGGACCGTCGTCACGGAAACAAAGTACGCTATATCCACGCAACGCGCTAGCGCGACGCGCCGGTCGGGGAACGTCTTCCAGCACTTGTTAGTTTGAAAACTTGGAAGAAGAAAAAAAACGAAAACTACTACAGAAAGTATTTTTATTTTTTTAAACATTTTATTGAGGCCTGTACTCTTCCTTTGATTGGTGACTTCAAATATTACCGAAATAAAGCTATATATTTTTGTATTTAAACTTGGTGCGTTTTATATATTTTCTTTTTTTGCTTTGTGTGGGTATTACATTTTTCCAATTTCACTTGAATTAATTATGAATAGCGCTGTGTTTTTTTTGTTTTTTTTTGCAGTACTTGCTTTTACTATCAAAAATAACTTGAAATTAATGATTGCTTGGCTGGGGTTTGGGAATTTTGAATGCAGGCATTCAGACTTTACTTTAAATATCCTTCCACACTTTCTTTTACTTTACATAAAAACGTTTGGTCTACTTTTTAAATATTTTATATATATATAGTACGTGGAGATGCGCTCAGACCTATATTAGAAATTTCTTTCCTCGTGAAACCAACAAACACGGAATATTATGAATAATAAATAGAATGGTTAAAAAAAATATCCGAACATACCTACATTAATTGGCACTGTAAAACAATCTCTTAGGCTCTGGGGAGCGGAAAAACCCGACGCTCAGTCATTCTCTCAGATGAGGACTTCTACTATTGTAAAACGGGGAAGAGAGCGCACGCCGAGTGTGAATAAAGCAAATGTGTGGGTTTTAAAACGGATGCGGTGGCGTCCCGCGGGACCCAGCAGCCGTAATGATATTCACCAGTAATGAGGGAGAGAATATGGCACCAGATGTGATTCTAATTTTAATCAAGGGGGGACTAGAGGGTACATTGTTAAACACAATTAACCCTTTTTATATTTGGAGGAGGGTGGGTGGAGGTGGTGGTGGTGGTGGTGGTTGGGGGGACAAGCCCTGCTCTAAGGGGATACACGTTTACCAGTGTTGCCCTCCATTGCTGCCACCGCCGCTACCATCCCCCCCCCCCCCCCCCCCACCGCAACCCCTCTCCCCGGTCCATGCGGATACATGGAGGTCAGTGGCCATTGATCAAAGTGGAGGACAGACCTGGGAGACTAGGCTAGCAGCGCGGTCTTCAACCGCCGTCCTGCCTCTCCCGACCCCGGGACGAGGGGAAACGGGGAGAGGCCATTCTTGCACGGCGTGTCACGGGAGATGAGAGTCTACCCTGGGGCGAGGCGAGGAGGAGGAGGAACCGCCACGGCCGCAACTCAACATTCAGGCCGTTAATAAAAGACAAGCTATTCATTTATTTATTATTACCACCATCCCCTCTCCTCCTCCTCGACCCTGGGCCCCAATATTGACAGTTTGCCGGCAGACGAACGGGTTGTAACGGCGAGAGGGGAAGAATGAAGCGGCTTCCTCCTCCACTGTCGGAGGATAAATCATTTAACGCGTCGCGGTTTCTGCCCCGCTTGTTAAAGAGGCTCCCGCGGTAAACAAATCACTCGATGAATAAACTTTTTCCGGTCGGAATTCCTCGGCTACTTATTCCTAATTATTAGTTTCTCATCGTCTTTGATACAAATAAATAAGACACAAAGGGGGCTGGTGTGTGTGTGTGTGCGTGCGTGCGTGCGTGCGTGCGTGCGTGTGTGTGTGTGTCTGTGTGTGGCAGGTTAAACTCTGGCTGCGGGGTGTTTGAGTTGGGGATTGCTTTGGCTCGTTGTTTGTCAAACGGAGAAGTCTCGCCCGAGGTTCCGCACGGTTTCCCCGCCACTGATAGGTGGAGAGCCGCGGCATTAAAGAGGTTAGTTGTGTTTGGATGAACCTCCCTCTCCGCTTTAATAGAATAATCCGTCAAAGAGCACCTAGCAAGTAATTACCAGCCTCCCCCTCCCTCCCTCCCTCGTCTCTCTCTTTCTCCTCTCTGTCTTGGCGTCTCTCAAGACTTCAAACGAACAGATCACTTTTTTTTCTCTCTGGCTTTGCATACAATATTAATGGCCTTTATGTCCGTGGTTGAATTGTGTAAAACATTCAGAACACCTTTTCACTCTATTAGTTCATATGCTATTCCTTTTGTTTTGTTTATATATTTTAG
>NW_028178914.1:0-10235 GCF_964030765.1 Micromesistius poutassou | reverse complement strand
TGATGTTAACATGTATTCACAGAGACTGCTCAACATGTGATGTTAACATGTATTCACCGAGAGACTGAGCAACATGTGATGTTAACATGTATTCACAGAGAGACTGAGCTACATGTGATGTTAACATGTATTCACAGAGAGACTGATCAACATGTGATTTGTGACAAATTTAGACTTTACGTGTGATATTAACATGTATTCACTGACTTTCCAACATGTGATATTTACATGAATTCACTGAGACTTTCCAACATGTGATATTTACATGAATTCACTGAGACTTTCCAACATGTGATATTAACATGTATTCACTGAGACTTTCCAACATGTGATATTAACATGTTTAGTGAGAGACTTTACAACATGCGATATTAACATGTAATCACTGAGAGACTTTACAACATGTGATATTAACGTGTATTCACTGAGAGTCCACAACATGTTATATTAACACGTCCCTGAGATCGTCCAAGGCATGTAATGTGGACATGTTATTCAATGAGATAGGTCTAGAACATGTTAGGTTAACACGTTAACACTGCATGGATAAGTCGACCGACAGAACATTGATTGAAACTTATTTTGATAATCTCTATGAATTGTTTAAAGACCTTCATAAAAGACTAAATACCAAACAGTTGCTTCTCAATACTACAGCAATTCCAATATTTGGTTCACTCATAATAAAAATGATTACTTTTTCTCGGCTGCTTGTCAGACAAAGCGATGCAAGACAACCACTTTGCGCCGTGACTTATGATTAGCGTTTGCTATTATGTGTGACACTTTATAGACTATCACGTTCAAAATATTGGGAGAGATTATCAATCTTAATGCAGATACAACGACCGGGGTGGAGCGACGTAACGCTGATTGAACGGCTGATTTAAAACGTTTAATCTTCCTTATAATCCTTGCCGAGAACAGAGCCACGCGATGACTTTGGTCCCAATATTAACATTAGCAAAACCCCGAGACATTTTACACTGCTGGTACTCTCTACTGCCTTACACAGAAATCATTTGTTAACATTATCAAATAAGATTCTTCAATTAACTAATTGTTAATTGTCTTTTTTTTTTAAATTGTAAATAACTTATTTGAAAACGTAGCAAATAAGCACAGTTTGCCCTCTATGGTCAGACATCATGGTGGGGGGGGGGGGGGGGGGGCGGTCTATCAGCAAAGCGTTCCAAGGGTTTCCAGAGGTGGCGTTAATCTCGGTGCCCGCTCTATCAATGCAACCTGTGCCGCTATCGCAGGAGGGCCCTGCGTCTCCACCCCTCAAGAGTGTTTGAGTTGGACCGGTCCAACCGCCGCTGTAGGTCACCTCCTGAACGCCTTCCAATAAACACAACAGCCCTGATAGGGGCTGGACCAGTCTGGTGTTGACAACCACGGGGTCAAAGTTCACCGCCTCGCAGAGAGAGAGAGAGAGAGAGAGAGGTGGCTTTGCCCTCTGGGGGGAAAACGGAGGGCAAAACACACACAGTGTGTGTGTGTGTGTGTGTGTGTGTGTGTGTGTGTGTGTGTGTGTGTGTGTGTGTGTGTGTGTGTGACAGAGGATGGGAGAGAGAGAGAGAGTGAGACAACAATGGCCATGTAATTATGCACAAGACAAAGAGAGAGAGCGAGGGAGGGAGCGAGAGACAGAGACAGAGTGAGAGAATCACCTCGTGACATATAGAGAAGGGAGAGAGAGAGGGGGAGAGGGGGAGAGAGGGAGAGAGGGAGAGAGAGAGACACAGGTAGTGGCAGAGAGAGCATGGGGGGGGAGCAGGTGTCATGCGCGTTCGTATTCCCATCAGATTTTGACGTAGCGTCTCGTTGTGACAGAACTGGGCTAATTCACAGCTAGCGCGACAACAGCTGTTGTGTTTTGATAATGGTCCGAATTAGCGCACCTATAGGTTAGAGTAGGGCTCCTCGATTATGGAAAAAAAAAATCATAATCACGATTATTTCGGTCAATATTGAAATCTCGATTATTCAAACAATTATTTTTGAGTTTCAAAACACGATGCATTTATTCATAATTTCTCTCCAAAAAAAAAAACACTTTGTAAATGAGAACTTTGAAATTTCCCCTTAAAAATATACACAGAATGGTCAAATAGAAAATAAAGTCCAGATATGAATCCAGCTGTTCTGCAAAAAAAAAAATAATAATTATATATATATATATATTAAAAAAAATTTAATCGTTTCAACTCGATTATATTAGTTTGGTGATCGTTTCACTCTGAAATCGAAATCGCAATCAAAATTTGATCAATCGCCCAGCCCTAGTACAGAGGTGAGCGGAGCTTTGTTAGCATGGCTGCTGGGTTAGCATAGCTAGGTTAGCATAGCTAGGGTAGACCCGAGATCAAAAGATGTTGGCCTGCAGTGTCTCAAATAAATGTTTAAAAATATATATCTTGGGGTGAGTTCACTGACTCGATGCACACACACACATACATACATACTAATGTGAAATACGGATTTGTTTCTTTGATCGATTCTGCTTGATGTAGATGTTTACACTCACGGTACATGGTTATAAATCAATAGCTTGACATGACGGTGCGTCGCCTAAACGGTTACTTTGGTAAATGAATTTGAAGAGGCAGATGCATTGCTGTGATTTCCTTTCCAACTTTCTGATCACGAGGGGAAACTGAACATGTGAAATCAACTCCAGAGCGGTCTTCTTAACCACGGCATATCAATTAGAGAAATACAGAGACACAGACTAGGGCTACATGAAGAGAACGAGGTGGAGAAAACAACTGAAAGCTGTAAGAGAGAGAAAGCGGGGGGGGGAGAAGGAGAGATAATTGGAGAAGGAGCAGGGAAACTCTCCCCCCGAGGCAGTGGAGCACGGAGCGGGATGGTAAACAATGTATATTTGATTTGATTTGTGGCTTCAAAAAGACCACATCAGACGCTGGTTAATATGTGAACATGTAGAACACTTGTTTCCAAATTGGACGTAAGTGACATTAAAACCACGGCATTAAAATTACGAAACACATTCAATCACATGTTGCACAGCGGCCCAATTTCACATCCAATGTGCCCTCATGTTAATACAACTACAGTTAGATGAAGCGTGATACAACAATACTATATTCAGGCCTTAAATATTGTCTTTGCTTAGTATTACTAAATGTACTTTGTTCATGATTTTTTTATGATAGAAATGCATTCTCAGAATAAACACTTTGGAACAAAGCTTCAGTAAAGGCATCTCCTGCTTTAGTTGCGTGACAGAAGGCTGCGGCCACAATCCATTTCATCTATTGATCATTTAGTTAATTAAGTAATCACTTTGTGTCAAACAGCAAATGTTGTTACAACCCAAAATGATGGATTAAAGCGGTTTTTCTGTCTGTCACGCAGCCAAGGGTAATGAAAGTATTACATTATTACGGTATAACATGCACAATCAGGATCATTTGCATTTCCTGTCTATAAGCCAGCCACTCTCGAATTATGAATTAATTATTAACATTTAATTTAGAATGGATTTATTTTCTATCCATTTTAATTGACATGAACTAATCTTTTAAGCATGATTTTACACTGACACTGGTTACTGCTAATGGGCAAAAATGATCGCTTTAATTGATTTAGTCAGCGAGTCCTACAGCTCTTGATGTGTTAATGAAGGCATGTTCTACTTAATTAGCTTTCTTAACGACTTATCATGAACACCTGATTCAATATTACCGCAAAAAAACGCATTCCCCTTGTTACTGTGACTAAAGAGGTGTTTAAAAGCACTTTAAATACAGTTGAACATGTTATATTTGTATATATTTTCACAGACCATAGGCTTTGCACTGTAACCCATTTGTCACTGAGTATTACAGTACATCACTCCCTCCGGCGAGACATGTGTACTCATCAATTAATCAACCTGCAGGCACGCCAGTCCTTTTGTTCATGTTCCTTGTACGGTACACACTACATTAAAAACTTGTTTGAGCAAACAACCACACCAGAACCAATGCCTCATCGTGATTACATTGTACCACTCATAAGGGGCATGACAGAGACGCTTCTCCAAACCCTGGTGTGTTCCGTTTATCTCTTACTGTAAGCCAATCATCTCAGTTAAAGGCACACGACAGGGCAGGAGACCAGAGGAGGCCCACTGGCTCATCCAGACTCTGAAGGAGCAGTCCTCCACAAACGGGCCCCGGCTAAAACCAATATTAGCATCGGGAACAAGGCTGATGACTTTGTCAACACCTCAGGACCTCACGCTCTTGAACACAACCCGACCGCGGGTTGTTACAGTACAGCATGTGTTCGTATACAGGAGGGGAGCGGCCCTCCGTGTGAATCAGCTGGGAATCGAACCCACGCTGGGCCCTTACTTTACCACTGATACAAACAACAGCAGGATGACACCTGACAGGGAATCGAACCCACGCTGAGGCCGTTTCTATACTTCCGATACAAACAACAGCATTGCGACACCCGACAGGGAATCGAACAAACGCGGTGCCGTTAATTTACCACTGACACAAACAACAGCAGTATGACACCCGGACAGGGAATCGAACCCACGCTGGACCGTTACTTTACCACTGACACAAACAACGGCAGTATGACACCTGGACAGGGAATCGAACCCACGCTGGACCGTTACTTTACCGCTGACACAAACAACAGCAGTATGACACCTGACAGGACAGGGAATCGAACCCACGCTGCATTAGATCACGGTCCACTGACCCAACACGGACGACGACGACGACGCAAAACGGATTCATCGAGAGGACGTAAAGGCTGTGATCACAACACGGAGCAAGGAGCGGCGGTGCATGTGTTGTCGGGACAGGAAACCAGCATGGGGAGCCGCCCCGAGGGTGCATATAGAGCCGTAGACCGGTTCCCCAGCCCCACCGGCGCGTGTTTTTCCGTCTCCTCCTCCTCCTCCGCAGCAGCAGCACAAGCCTTGACGCGGCAGCCCAGACAACCTGACACTGACAACACCGCTCCAACATGAAACACATGGCTACGGGCGCACATGTTTTTTTCGGAAGCGGAACCATTTATAAACTAAAGCGTGAAGCGTCGGCTGTAAACAACACGCCTCTCCGTTTTTGCCGCACAGTGCTGCAGAGACAAGACATCAACAACAACAACAACATTCCCAACTCAAACATCCCCAGTAAACACACACTATTAAACCCCGCCGCTGTTGTTACGGAGGGAGATGCGGTATTCTCTTTAGATTCCATGTTCGATGGACCTAAAGTCTCCTGCTGTTAAAATAGCCCTGCAGGGCGGGGACACACACACACACACACACACACACACACACACACACACACACACACACACACACACACACACACACACACACACACACACACACACACACACACACACACACACACACACACACACACACACGTGTCCTCCATCCATACATGTGTGCACCCTGTGTGTGCTGAAGTTTTTCCACTGCTCATCATCTACATGCAAACGGCGGTGGCGGATTCCTCCACCAACCACAGAGGTCCACATGCTCGGACTGGCTCCAGTCAGCTCCCTCCTCACCTCACCTCCACTCACTCACTTCCCAAAGTAGCGGACATTGTTTTCTACACGGACATGAGGGGGGCGGTTGGGCGAGAAGAACAAGTGACAACGGGAGAAAACACTCACACTTATAATAAGTTAAATAAATAACCAGACGGTACACTGAACGTCTAAGTACTCGTCGTCGGGGACGACAAGACGTTTCAATGTCAGCGCGTTTTGACAGCGACCGCTGGATGACGCAAGGCCCCCGGGTTGTTCCAACAGTCTCCAAACTTTGGGAGCGCAAAGGCGCAGCAGCAGCAGCAGCACAGGCGCGCATAGAAGCGCAGAGGCGCGCAGAGCAGAGCAGCGCGGACCACGCAAAACGCGCCCGGGCATGTTCCCGTCCCGCAGGCGGCAACGCGGCGGCGCGGCGGCCCAGACTGCGCCCGCGGCGACGCGGAAAGCAAAAAAAAACACCCCCAGAAAAGTGAGCAGTACAGCGCTTTACCTCGACTGTCGGACGGTCTCCTCCCCGTCCCCGTACGGGGACTCGTCGCCCTCTGTCGCGGCCCAGTTCTCGTCGTCCTCCACAGTCACGTCTCCTCCTCCTCCTCCTCCTCCTCCACCTCCACCTCCTCCCGCCGCCCCGCTGACCAGGGCGCCCGGCGGCGGGTGGTGGCCGTAGTGTCGCTCCATCGCCACCCCGTCGTCCCCGGACGACCCCCCCGGCTCCCTCCAGACCGCGGAGCCCGGGCAGCCTCCTCCTCCTCCTCCGGAGGTCCCGGGGAGCGCCTCGACCCCCAGCAGGAGCAGGAGGAGCAGGAGGAGCAGCGAGGACCAGGCGCTCACCTGACTGACGCGAAGCCCCCGTTCCATTTGTAAAACTGGCACATTAGTGAACATGCGCTTCACAACGTGCCATGGGGCGGCAAGGGCGAACCTGAACGCGGACCCAAAGCAGGTTTGGGGATATAAAAAAAAAAGTCAAAATGGAGTTCGGTGCTTTTTGGTCTCGCTCGACGCCCTCCGTGCGCTTTTCTTTAAGGAAACATAAACAGCCGCTGGGACTCCATGTTGTTCCCTTTATGCGTGGCGCCTTGGTAACGCCGCGGCCCGCCCCCGTTTCCACTCCGCCGTTGGTCCGTCCGCCGCGCCGTGTCACGCACTCCGCGCGGCGCGCACGGCGATTGGCCGCCGCGCTGTCAGTCACGGGAGCCAGCAACACTAAGCACAGCGCGACTGGCCCGCGCGGCTGGCACTCACCGGGGTGGGGGCGGGACCCGCGCAGACCAGCCCCCCCAAACATTCGCTGCCATTGGTGGGACGGCGTGACTGGTGACTGTCCGTCAGAGCCGCGCAGGCGCGGTCACGGACGTCCCGCACTCTGAAAAAAAGAATGACGTGAAGTAAATCCCCGAAGGCGGCTCTCGCAGACCGCGTGTGATTGGTGGACAGTCGCGTCCAACCGCCAATGTAAGACTCTGTAACGGTGACGAGGACACGCATTGGCCCGTTTGCGGAGCCGCGAAAACATCGCCCGCCTCCCGTTGGCCGGTTCAGCTGTCACTCAGGGACGGTTGCCATACTCTAAGGAAACGGCAAATAGCCGACATAAAAACATCAACGTGGCGCGGCGTCGGTTCCTGTTTCCGAGTTGGCCGAACTTTATCTCTGACGGCAAAAACAAACACAAACATTACATAACGCCGGGTTTACATTCCGACAGTTTCAAATACAACGTGCAAGAATATCACAAAGCGCAGGGATATGTTATATATATTGAGCGCTGGAGATTATGATAGGATATTTGTACGTTTTTTTTTTTTCTTTTGGTTGAGTTTTTATCAAGTTGGTCTAAACGAAACTCGCGCTTGTTGCTGAATGTTTTGGGGGAATCACTTGTACATAAATCAGCGCTGCACTTTTTCTCCAATCGCGTCGCTGTGTCCCGTCTCTGGCGCCCCCCCGCGGCCGCTCAGGGGAACGCAGCGAGCTTCTGATGACGAGTCACTCCACAATAACAAACCAGTGAGACCACGAGGATCTACAGCGTCACGTGTTACTCCGGTACCCCACCCCCCCCTGTGTGAACACGGCACATTGTAACACGCGTTCCCCTTACATGTATGAGAACTCTTTTACACACACACACAAATAAGACCCAGTTTGTAATGTCACCCAGTTTGTATTTATTTTGCGCACACACACACACACACACACACACACACACACACACACACACACACACACACACACACACACACACACACACACACACACACACACACACACACACACACACACACAAATAAGACCACCAGTTTGTAATACCACCCGGTTCGTATTTATTTCACACAGTAGTACCTCAACAGAAAAATAATGACATTAATCACAGTCTTATTGGCAAGTAATGTTTGACAGAAGTGGGAAACTGTCAGACCTTCTCTTAAACTCTGACTCAACAAACATCTGGTGGTCCTTCTAGTGGAGTACCTAGTCTGTGTTACACACGCACACCAATGTAGTGGTTCAACGGCTCCAGAAAACCAGTTTAATAGAAGAAGTCTTCCTGGTCAGTGTTTACAGGAAGAACGGCTGTCAGACCCAGCTGGACTTGAGTCTAAGTCAATCAAGGCAATAGGAGTTCCGGGCAAAATGAAAAGAATAATTCACAGGTTGGAAAACAAGAGAGAAAAGGGAATGCATTCACAGTGTCACCACCACCACCACCACCAAACTAAACCCAGTTCATACAAAGTGAGGTGATATAATACCATACCAGACATATCTGTGAGCGCACCGCAACGCGCACAGAGGAGGAGAACAGGGAACGCAATGCAAGGCAAAACATTTACTGTTTACGCAACACACACACACACACACACAAATGATTTGATGATTATGTTATCTTGGTATAAACAAGGCTATATATGTCTGAGGTCAAAGTTGAGTGTTAAACGGTTTGCTTTAGTTTAAAAAACGCCGTGCCAGGTGTTTACAAGGAAGCCAGCGTCGCAACAGCAGGCTCACTCAATTAAGCACAAGTTAAATCGTTTAAAAAGGCTTGACTTTTAACGCAATAATTCCAAGAGAAACCAAACCATGAGCAAATCACACCGCAGCAACAGCACCCCCTCTGGTTAAAGACCCGTCACTGCACCTTGACTCTTCTGACTGGCTCAGTATTTGAACGCCCAGGTCATCATGACTTGCTCTTAACTCTTACAGCCACGGTTTGGACGGAGGTGCCCATGTGGTGCCATCGTAACGTCAGCCAATCAGAACGGGCAA
Source organism: Micromesistius poutassou (assembly GCF_964030765.1). NCBI lineage: Eukaryota > Metazoa > Chordata > Actinopteri > Gadiformes > Gadidae > Micromesistius > Micromesistius poutassou. The sequence continues at coordinate 1,418 of NW_028178914.1, read as the reverse complement.
AATTCAGAGGTGACTCCCGAGGTGTGATTCTATTGGTCGGTGGTTTTCCCCCCCATCAAGGCACACAGAGTTCACCGTGCAGCGGTCGGGGTCGACTCGCTGGTCCGAGCCTCTGGATCGCTACGATACTACGGCCGTTACATTCCGATCATACGACGCTACGTTACGTTGGAGACGACAGCAGGAGGAGTGACCATCGCCCCGCTGAGAACTAAAACACGGTCCGGACCCCGGAGCGGAGCGGAGCGGTGCGACCGGCACGTGGACCTCACTCATCAGGCACTTTGAACACACACACACACACACACACACACACACACACACACACAGAATCAAACACACCCCCACCTGGTGGCCGGAGTGAGAACAACAACAGAAGAACAACGGATCACGTAATCTCAGATCAACTTGTCTCGCCGTTGGGGGGGGAAGGAGAGCGAGAGAGCGAGAGAGAGAGAGAGAGAGGCACTTGTGGGAGACAGTGAGGTCCGATGGGTCGGTCGGTCGGCCGGCCGTCAGTGGCTGGGGGCGTCCCGCATCGTCACCGAGCCGTCCTCCATGCCGAAGTACGCCCGCTCGGCCATGCCCACGAACAGCCCGGTCTCCACCACACCTGGGGGGGGGCGCAGAGAACCACGCGGGGGCGTTATGCTGACGCTAGCATCACGGAGGGGAACCAGAGAGGCCAACAGCAGACTGCTGTCACTGTGAAACACTACTTGCTAATGTAACAGAGTTAGAAATAGGGTCTAGGGTTGTATGTGATTTTCGCCATAATAAAGCCTTTTTGTTTTGAGTTTTTCGATTTGGAGCCACCGGTGGACAGTTTACCCGATCAGAGAGGCTGCATGCTCTGCATCGGGTAGGTACGCTGTACTAAGCATATTATATTAGTATAGTATTAGTTCTCAAACAGTAAAATGGTGTTTAAGTTGAAAACTTGACGACATATCACATGTGTGATATTATTCCCTACGCATTGTGATGATCTGGTTACATTTTAAAGTAATGACAGAAAGTTTGTTAATGTTTTCTGGTCATGCGGTTATACACACAGAGTACAACATGACTAGCTGCACAAGTCCGCTAGCAGGTGTCCATGAGGTTAATGTGGCCTGGGTAATACAATGCAGTTATTTTACTTTGCTTGTGCAGATGCTGCATGTCCAGTCCACCTTTGCCTGAAGGCATGTTTTTCTTTTCTTTTTTGAAGGAATAAACCTAAGATATTCCTAAGACGTGTCTCAGTCCCTGACTGCCTTACAACCGTTACACTAATGCAAGTACATCAACTTGTAGACTTCCTGAAGTATGTTGTTCGATTTTTTTTTACAGTGTAAAAAAAAAAGAACTCGACACACGAACACTTAAGAGTCGAGTGAACCCAGAGCAGCTAGCATCGACGCTACACTGTTATG
>NW_028178915.1:0-11283 GCF_964030765.1 Micromesistius poutassou | reverse complement strand
GTGTAACGCCTCTGAGGATTCCCCTTCAGAGACGCCCGCTGTTGTTCTGTTGTGGACGGCCAGAGGGTGGGGTTCCGCCCAGGTATACCGAACTAGAAACCTTGCGGGTCACCAGCCCAACCACCGCTCTCTACCTCCTGAGCTACCGCCACCCTACGGCATTATAGGTTCGGCTTATCACCATGGTTACTACATCAAGATCTGCCCCCCCCCCCCCCCCCCCCCGTCCTTTGCCGGTCTCCCCCCCCCCCCCCCGCCGGCCCTGACCGGACGACTCCTGCGTGATGTAATCTACATAATGCTTCCAGCGAGCCCACTCAGCACATTTCTCAGCCGTACATTGCCAGTGTGTGTGATGATCCCCTCCAGGGCATCCAACATGGATGTGGTCAGTGGACACAGTCATGGAGAAAATGCTTATTTCCTCTTGACCTTTCAGGGGGAGGGAGGGAGCGGGTGGGAGACAAGCGGCCGCGTCAGAAGCGATTCCTCGCGGTCGTTTAATGCATTATTGACGAGGTGAGATAAAAAGTGCAGATCCGGGTTCACGCAGCCGGCGTTGATTTGTCGACAGGCGTTAACCGACAGTAGACGGCTAATGTTGCATCTGACGCGCCGACGTTATGGTGGAATAGAAGACACTGCTTTTTATTCTTCAGCATGAAAGCCTTTACGCTCCTTTGGTTTGTGGTGCGATAAAACTCTTGGTTATCCGTGTTTTCCCGTGACACACGGGCTGAATAATTTAGAGGGATGATGGAACATTAATCCTGCTACCAGTTTGAAACATTTAGCTTTTATATTCTTTTCGAAAATTAGGAATTTACTTTCGGGATAATAAGCATAAATTATTTATATTATAGGTTTATATTGATTCCTCAAAGGGGAAGGTGCAACGCTAAATTGTTTATCTTTTGTTTAAACCTGGTAGCATGTACTTGTACTCTGACAAAATAGTATGTTGTCACTGTTTCTAAAATGAGACCATTCAGAGAAGAGTAAAATATTTTTGTTGTTTGTCTCTGCCAGTTTGTGAACGCCTCACTCTGCTCCAGACGCAGTAGGCGTGGAGTGTGCAAAGTGTGGATGGATCTGTGGCGTTCAGTCTTGGAAGCCGTTTATGTTGACGGCTTCTCAGGCACACAACGCCACCTTGTGTGTGTGTGTGTGTGTGTGTGTGTGTGTGTGTGTGTGTGTGTGTGTGTGCGGAGGTCCGGACCTCAATCTAGCCAGCAGTTGTGCGTGTCCGAGAGAGGCTGAAGCTGTAGCATAAGGCCGCGGTGTGTGTGGTGAATTTCGTGTTCAGCCTCGCTGATTATAACGCTCGTACACAATGACGGTACTAGAAAAGTATCTCAAGGTTGGCCTGGGTCGTAACCATGGAGGTCACATGGGTCATAACCATGGAGGTCACATGCTCACTCTCCTTCCTAGTTCTCTCAGCCATGACCAAAGAAGTTTTACTTTTAAAAAAAATCTCATATCTTATATAGTCTTCGATTCCAAGCAGAAACCTGGGGTTTACTTTTATGGAATGCCATTTGGGTCAATATTAAACAAAAAATAATAATAATAATAAATACGGCTGTGGAATAAATCCTGAAATAAATCAATAAAAATGTTTTGCAAGATGAAAAAATGATACTTTATTTATTTCAGGGGACTTTTATTTCATGCTGCCACATTTATTTATTTAACGGCACATTGATTTCATAACGCAGCACTCATTTATTTAACGCAACGTTGATTTTATAAAGGCACATTTCCCTCTGGTGTAATATAATCAGTTGGGGTGTGGCTATCTCAGACCAAAGCAATTGCACCAGAACAGCATTGAACCACTGTAATGTACGAGGAGATTTCACTTCATATTGATAACATATAACACTGTATGCAAAATAATTAGCTAAATTAATTAACTTTTGACCAATCGTATGATGATCAATGCTCATGTGTGTTGGTTTTGTGCTAATTACCTATTTTTCTTGGAAACACATCATATGACAGAATTAAAAAGTGTTAAAGGCCCTGCCTCAAAGGTGTTACTGTTTGTAGTTTACCTGAAGCACTTTGTGTTAGTGATGGGGCGATACACCGCCCCCCCCCCCCCCCCTCTCCCCCCTTAAACCTCGTGGAACAATCCACAGGGGTCATACCTTCGTGAAGTCACTGTGCAACGTCTCTCCAATCCCTGTCACATAAAAACAAGATCGAACAAGAAGCGTCCAGCGGGCAGAGACATCCAGAAGCCAGTCATGAAAAATGAAACGTCACACGACGGAAGTGTTTACAGAAATGTACCGTGGTAAACAGGACCCCCTGGCCCATGTTCCCGCACCGCATGGGATGGATCTTGTAAAGTCACCGCCGTCAGGGTTTGATCTACAACAGGGGCGTGAGTCGATGGACTAGCGAGGTTTTCCGAACGCGGCCTGTGAACCCGTGACCAGGAGGAGGAGGAGGGTGTGAGGCGGTTAAATGTGTCCGTGGTAAATCAAGCCGTCACCAACCCCGCGTCCTCTGCGGCCGTCCTGGTCCACATCCTCAGCCAACACACTGATTCGTGAGGCGAGAGCAACCGCACATTTGGTGTCTGGCGGAGAGGACTTTTAGAGAGGCACGTAGAGGCCCCATACCGCAGCCAAAGTACTTAGCCATCTTGGCCTGGCACTTTGAATGTTGAAATTAAATTGTGTTGAATAAATATTTAGTCTGCTCAAGTAGGGGCGGTTTTTGTGCAACACTTCACACGCAAGATGCGAGTGTAATATGAATAAAGTTGATGACAACCCCAGCAAGCCATTTGCGGTATATATAACCTTGCTATATGCATGCATTTTTTGGAAGTGATGGACGGGTAGTGTGTGACTTCATCATGTATGCGCCTTAGCGCGCTGGCACAACCTTTGACCTGACGACCATTTGGAGCTGCTTCGACTCCGTTGCCAGGGGAAACCGGCGGCTGTCAAGGAGACGGAGGCTCAGAAACAATTGGAGTTGACAGCTAATTATTCGCCGGGCAAGGTCTCCACCCTATTCAACTAACCCTCTCTATTCAGTAGAGTCCCCTCTACTGAACAGTAGAGAGGTAGAGCAGACTCTGAATTGAGAGGGTTCAACTTAATAGGGGTTGCTATCGAATAGATTTTAGATTCTACTGAATAGAGAGGATTTTATTAAATAGTGCGTTCTACTGAATAACGTGTTCTACTTCTAATTCTACTGAAAAAGAGAGGTTTCTACTGAGATAAGGGGGTTCTACTGAACGGTAAAGAGAGGGTTCTATTGAACAGCGGGGATTTTGCTGAATAGAGAGGGATCAAACAAATAGAGTAGATCCAACTGGAGAGCGAGCATTCATCAGAGATTGATTCAAGAACTCGTAGGCCCGTAATGCTGCGTGTTATTTTTCTTCATCACGACACACATCGTTAGTTACCACGGCTGTTTTTGGCAGATAATTCTTAGTTAGGGTAAACCTCTTTTCAAAGGAAAGCCAATGTTTACCCTCTCCCCCCCCCCCTACCCCCCTCCCCCCGCCCCTCCCTCCACGGACCGCCAAATTCCATTCAACCTTGCAGTGCAAAACCGTGTACACCGCGTACAGGCTAATGTGCTCTTCAAGAGGAAGCTGTCTTGACTTTTCCCCAAAGAACGACGCGGTCTTGCGTCAGAGGTGTGCATTTATTACTGGTTGTGTAGCTCTCCACCGACCTCAATAAGTCGGTATATAAACACCATGGGGCTACATGGATCGTTTACGCCAACAGTTATCGGGGAAGCGAAAGATTCATTAATTCAGAGGCATTTTCAGTACCTGAGGCAAACATACAGTTAGTATACAGTTAGTACTCACTAACACACACACACACACACACACACACACACACACACACACACACACACACACACACACACACACACACACACACACACACGTTGAAGACAGCTGGTGTGTATTAGGAATAAGACCCCACAGAGAGGGATATTGATATTCTTTATCAGTAAAACATTGATGTGTCAGATATCGATGAGCTTGTTTAGAACGGAGGGAATGCATTAAGATCACCGTCATCGACTGTTACTTCTAAATGTTCCAGTTTCAGGTGCGCGGTCAGATGCCTTTTATGAGTATAAAAAAGTCACAGTTGATTGATTCCGAAATCCAGGATGATGATTAGTAAGGTCGAACCTGTTTTTCAACATGCAAGAATTAACCAGAATAACAAATATTTTCATCGCAAAACATTGTTTCGCTCTGACCATGAAAGTCAAACGCAAAAGAGGATTAGTGGAGAAAAGAGGCCCCTTTTCTGTACAGCGGTGCAAAGCATCATGGGAGTTTGAACAGAGACAACTCCTGGCAGCTCGTCTCCAATTCTTTCCATCTCCAGGACCCAGACGTGTCTCTCTCTCGAGGCACAAATGACTCCTTTGTCAAGTCAACCCGGGGTCGACTTGACTGCACTTGTATGCATCTGTCAGTGTCTGACCGTTTCAGTCTCTGATGCCAGCCTTGGTTTCCCTGGTCACCTTGTCACCCCTGTACTGGCAGACATGCGTTTCAGCCTCATAGCGAGCGTGGGCTAATGAATGCAGAGGTAGGAACATCCCTTACAACGGCACTATGTCCATTTTTCACGAGCAGCTTCCTGCGGCTTCAGTTGCATCCACAGTAATAGCTGAAGAAGTTTTACGCAGAAGTTTTACCCATTACTTTGGGATTAGAATCGGATTGCAATTAAAATTTAGTTCCCATTTGAGATAGATGTTTAATGGAAGGAAATAGCTGCAGCTGAAAAGTAACATACTGCAGGTTTAACTACTGACTATTTGAACAGCTAAAGTGCTCTAGTCGGGCCAGAGCGGTTAAACTAACTAAAAAAAACACACTTTAATATAGTAGTCTCCGGGCCGTTGGGTATTTTCAACTGTGACTGACTAATGCTTTTAATTAAAACCATTACATTTCTCAACTGAAGTTCTATTGTATTCCCTCGGTTGGATAAGTTCACGGGCAGGTTCATCACTGTTCATGACGTCACTGGTACAATATCGGAACTGCAGTAATTACCGCAGAGGGTCCTTTTCTCACAGCGGGGCCATGAAGTCAAGTCCCAACACTGGCAGACAGAGCAACACCACACAACGCCCAGCGGAGGGTCCAGCACTATGTTTTAATTAGGCCTACTTCATACGACATGCAGCCGCTTCATGTACGTCATTAGCCGTTTCCTGCTTCGGTTAGTGTGTGTGAAGTTTTTGAAATGAAGTTTTCTTGTTGATGACGATTTTCTCAATTAGTTCTTGTCAATTCCGATCACGCCGTTGTTCCGAACAAGCAAGCAAGGCTGAGCGTTCCAGTGCCCTCTTGAAAACGAACACACTCACAGTGTGCCAGACACACACACACACACACACACACATGTACAGAGACACACACACACACACACACACATACAAATACACACACACACACACACACGCACAGGCACACAAACACTCACACGCTTGGACACACACGCACACACACACACACACACACACACACACACGCGTGCGCGCGCACACACATACAAACGCACGCACGCACGCGTGGCCACATACACACGGATGGGTCGGGTGTGATGGCGCATTCCAGATGGACAGCACTGCTCTGTAATTGGCTGGGTCAGGCCCGTTTACGGCTCCAGTGCGGCCCCTATGGGTGTAAATGTGGCCCCTGACCGTCGGCCATTAAAAGCACCGTGACGCCGCAGCAATTAGCCTCCATCAGCCTGTGCACAAGCTGCTACACTCACCGAGCTAGGTGTGTGTGTGTGTGTGTGAGCACGTGTGACTGTGTGTGCTTGCATGTGTGTGTTCATACACTGGTTCACACTGGTCCTTCAACAAATAGACATATACGGGTTTGTGCGTGTGTGTGTGTTTATGTAAGGGTTTGTCTTGCCCTTGAAAACGTTATGTGTGTGTGTGTGTGTGTGTGTGTGTGTGTGTGTGTGTGTGTGTGTGTGTGTGTGTGCAGGCGTGTGTGTGTGTGTGTGTGTGTGTGTGTGTGGGGGGGGGGGGGGGTCTTATGGGAAATTTAGATCCACCACCACCTTCTGCGCACATTATCTTAAATGGAAGGCAAACGAGGGACTCGTCGTTTGGATCTAAACGAGTAGAACATCACACACACAGCTGGTTCACACATTACAGCCAACCGACCGCCGGCTTTGTTTTTTCCCTCCGTTACCCCGGAGGTACTTTGAACCGCAGTGATGAGAATCCCCTGTGGGCAAATCTGCTTAGCTGCACGGTCCCCTCGGTCCCCTCGCTCCCCTGATGGGTGGTTTGGTGTATTCATACATTAGTTACTGAACAGAACAATCATGTCGACACAGAGAGAGAGAGAGAGAGACTGTTTGAAAGTCAGGAGTTAAAATAGATCCATAGGGCCAGGAGAGAGTCAGAGACTCTGAGCCGTGTTTCCAATACGGTCTGTCCGTGCTTTCAGAGCACTGAACACGTCAGAATTCACAAAGGATTATTGAATACAAAATACTTCCAGGCGTTCCCAGCAGTCGTACCGCGGCTCATATCATAAACATTATTCTGTTCATGTTCTTGAGTGCATTGCACTTACAGCTCAAAGTATTATCACACTCTTTTCATGGCTCTCTCTTTCTCTCTCTCTCTCTCTCCCTCCCTCTCTCTCTCTATCTCCCTCTTCCTCTCTTTTTCTCCCTCACTCTATAAAGTTACATCACGCCTTCTTCCCATCTATTCCTACAGCTCTTTCTCAGACCGTTGTGTGCATGTGTGTGTGTTTTTGCGTGTGTGTGTGTGTGTGTGTGTGTGTGTGTGTGTGTTTGTGTGTGTGTGTGTGTGTGTGTGTGTGTGTGCAAGTGTGTGTGTGCTAGAACCCGAGCAGCAGGAACCCGACAGAACCAATGAAAGGCGTTGGACTAGTTGCCACATGTCTGGAGCACAATGAAGTGAATAATTTATCTGAGCATCTGGGGTCTATTCCTTTTCCATTCCCATTCCCTTGCTCTAACACACAGACACACAGACACACACACACACACACACACACACACACACACAGACCCCCGACTCTATCCACTCTTTATCGGCCAATCTGGCTAGACAGCTTTTTCTCTACTCTTCTTTTTTTTCTGCGATGCTGACCTCCTTTTCCTGAGCCTTCATCTTACTTCAGGGCTCTCCTCCTCTCAGGACCCCGCTTCGCCTTTTGTGTTACCAGCAGACGGAGGGAAATGATGACAAAACCCACACTGTTCTCCGCAGAGTGCCAGCCTGCGTGGCATCAACGCGACATGTTCAGGTGGCGGCGTATTCAGAGACTCCGACGCCGGAGTGGAAGAGCCAGAGGCTACGGACGGGGCTGCTTGTTAGCCTTAATCCTACTCCTAGAAGAACAAAGACGAAGAAACACGCGAGGGGGTAGGGCGCTTGTTTGTGTAAAAGACGGATCGATCCAACACCAGGGGATTGTTCTGACGGTACAAAGTGTTGGTGGATATTCAACCTTTACCTAATCCCGGAGGGCCGGGCAGTTTTGCAGTGCAAGTGTAATGTTGTTACAGACGACGTGCGACTCGCAAAAGAACTGGTACATAGCGTCACATCACAACGGCCGCCTCTATTTTTGGAGCATCGGATTGCATTGGATTGTTATTACATTAGAATTCATGTTTTTGTCATTATTTCGTCATTAATCGTGAAATGGATTTAATCATTAGGGGCGAGGGGACTCGTCATATTGATTTTGCTTCAATAATGAAACATCCCCTGATGCATTCTGATGTACAAGCCCTACACGACAATTAATAACAGAAAATGAAAAGGCCAACGCACACAAACATCTCATCATACAACACGTCACACCACAACCTTATCGTTCTTAAAAATGTGATAAAAAGGTTTGAATTTATTTATCACAAAGAATAAATATGGGTCTGCATGCAGCATCACAACATTCGTCCTACAACAGGAGCCTCTTCATCAAGAATACTTTTAACCAACAAAACATTGAATGCAACATCATCACATTTAGACTTCCCTTTTGCGAGTCTTGAGCTTGGATCTGGATGAACGGGGCATTTGACTTTCTCACGCTTCATATTTGTTTTTGACTGACCATGTTGCTGGTGGAGGGGACCTCCACAGCTAAACCGCAGAGAAGGGTCTAGCTCCAGCCTCAGGCCCACCTCCACCGTAGCACCCCAGCCCCGGGGAAGGAAGCAACTTCTGACAGTTTTCAGACCAGAAGGGACGATACGATCAGGATACGAATAAACCTGTCAAGTTAGCTTGATTCAGATACTTTATTGCTTCCTGTTGAGAAGTGACTGTTGTATATGGAGACCTTGTTTTATCGTTTGGTTTATTGTATTTGTTGGAATTGTAACCAAGATTTTGTTCAGACCTATGAATTTGACCCATAAAGTCATAACAGGTATTGATATTATGTTCATAACACTTGACTAAAGATGTGTTCCTTCCTTTAAGTTTTTTCATTCATATTCTACACAGCAAACCTCTACTATGGTTTGCCATGGGGACTTTTATTTTTCAATTTCAGACCTGATCTTGTTATTTTCGTGTGTGGGTGACGGCTGGTAGCCTCACACGGCCCCGAGGCAGACTGATTGGTCTCTGGGGGCTGGGTGATGCTGCACACCTGTTGCACATTGAGCAATCAATCCTCACGGCACACACTCAGGGAGTTCTGCTTCGCGCCACGTATCGTTATCAGCAAATCTCGCAATAAATCGGCTTCAGCGTCACCGCCCCGCGTCCTTTGTCTGGAGGAGCCCCATAAAAGTCACCCAGGTGGAGTGGGGCCGCCACCGAGGTGACTTTTATTGGGCTCCGATGTGCCGTCTCCCCCCACAAGTTCTGCTAAGCCTTTTAAGACTGACGGATCTGAGATTAGTCCTTTACCAACAGCCTCCCCCTAATGCCTTATCTCTACGGATAACACTGTTCTCTCTTGGAAGATATATACAGAACCTTTGTGTTTTAGCTGGTTTTAATTGAATGGCAACGGCGGTGCCTTACGCAGCAAGCATAATAATGATCAGTTCAATCTGTTCTGACGGTAGTTTGTAATCTTCACCTGAAAGTGAAAGTGACAAAAGTGACATGTGGAGTCGCTACAGGAGTGAGATAAGGAAAATGTTAGTGTGATAAGTACCGGTACGGTTTGAAAACCGACAGGGAGGGGAACGTGACAGATTATGCTAATGAGAGTGTTTAAAACTGAAAATAAAAAGATTTGACTGGGACCATTAGCATGCAGGGTCATCAATCATGAATGATTATGACAGGTGGCGCCTTCAGGGTGGCGGCCAATATAATCCTCAACAGCCTTCCCTCTAAGACTCTCTCTCTCTCTCTCTCTCTCTCTCTCGCTCTCTCTCTCTCCTCTCTCTCCTTCTCTCTCTCCTCTCTCTCCTTCTCTCTCTCTCTCTCCTTCTCTCTCTCTGTCTCAGCCGCTGTGTCATTCTCTCTTTTTGTGTCACTCTCTCTCTCTCTCTCTATCTCTCACTCGCTTTCTCTCTCCCTGTGTGTCTGTCTCTCCCTCTCTCTCAGTGACCCTCTCTCTCTCTCTCTGTCTCCGTCTCAGCCTCTATCTCTATCTGTCTCTCTCTCTCTCTCTCTCTTTATCTCTCTCTCAACTGTCTCTCTCTCGGAGACACATCCAAAGAAAGTGGGACAAAAAGATGGATCTCCAGATAGTCCCGAGACAGACAGACAGAATGACACCCAGTTGGCCAGAATTGACTGACAGACGGCCCATCGCCACGGAGAGAGAGCGAGAGAGCGAGGAAGAGAGAGGTCGTAAAAATCTTTAACCTCGCTGGCTGCCAAGCCAGCATCCCATCTCCCCCTGCCTGACTCAGACGGCGGCGGCTGGTGGGGTGGGGTTTGGGGGGGGGGTGGGGGACGGGACGGGACGGGAGGGGGGGTGGTAGTGAGGGCCGTGCCTTGGCAGACGCTTCCTAATGGCTGTAAACTGTTCTGGGGTCTGCAGACGGCAGATTCCAAATAATGAATCCCTTTTTTTTTTAACAGGCGTGGAGTTGGGGGGGGGGGGGGGGGGGCATCTCCTAAAGACGGGCGGCAAAGGCATTCAAGGATCGCCCGGTGAACACCCCTGGGTGCCCTTGAAGGAGGGCTGGATTTTCTTCACGCTTGGATGACTCTGGACGTTTAATTTTAATCCCTGTTCGATCCCGATTTATTAGACTGCCGCCGCAGGGCGTAGATTAATCAGTTCACCTCAGAATGGCCTGAGAGTCTGTCTGACCCGAGCATCAGGACAGCTTAGGACCCCCATGGGGGTCAAGCCAGCTCTTTGACCCCCGTGGATGGAGGTCCAGGGTCCTAGAGGAGGAGGAGGAGAGGAGAGGAGGAGGAGGAGGAGGGGGAGGAGGGGGAGGAGGAGCGGGGAGGAGAGGAGGAGGAGAAGGAGGAGGGAGGGAGGTAACAGAGGTGCTGTTTATTTTCCAGACAGCTGGACCATCAGAGCCAGAGAATGAGATACAGAGGCTACTAGATACAGTGAGATATGGGGAGGGTACTAGATACAGAGAGATATGGGGGGGGTACTAGATACAGAGAGATATGGGGGGGTACTAGATACAGTGAGATATGGAGGTACTAGATACAGTGAGATATGGGGGGGTACTAGATACAGTGAGATATGTGGGGGTACTAGATACAGTGAGATATGGGGAGGGTACTAGATACAGTGAGATATGGGGGGGTACTAGATACAGTGAGATATGGGGGGGTACTAGATACAGAGAGATATGGGGGGGGTACTAGATACAGAGAGATAAGGGGGGGTACTAGATACAGAGGGATATGGGGGGGTACTAGATACAGTGAGATATGGGGGGGGGGGGTACTAGATACAGAGAGATATGGGGGGGTACTAGATACAGAGAGATAAGGGGGGGTACTAGATACAGAGAGATATGGGGGGGTACTAGATACAGAGAGATAAGGGGGGGTACTAGATACAGTGAGAAAAACTGCGGCTCAAGGTTTGAGAACAGAAATGAAAGGAGAGAGAGGAGAGAGAAATGGGCCAAAGGTGTTGGCATGGCCCAATATCACTTTAACGGAACGTCATTTTTTACAATCTGACAGCCGCTGTACAGGAAATTATACTTGTGTGTGCCGGCAAAAAGTGATGGATGAGGATAAATATATATAAATATAAAAGCTGTCAGAGGAATTGTTGAGCAATATCTTCCGTAG
>NW_028178916.1:0-13660 GCF_964030765.1 Micromesistius poutassou | reverse complement strand
TTTTGGGGGAGTGATTGAGCTAATGAAAAAAAATCAACAAATGGAAGGTAAATAAACGGAGGTCTATTCAGTTCCCTCTTCAAGGTCTGCGGCCACTCGGGTACACAAGTCAGAACAACAACAATAACAACAACAAAAAAACGATTCAGACACGAGTCTACGGCCCCCAACCACTTATCTGCTTGTCTGGGATACCACCGAGAAGGACACACACGCACGCACGCACGCACACGCACACACACACACACCTCTGCCTTTCGGTAAACAACGAGATGATGAGCTAATTTGTTTCACATGATGACCCCCTCCCCCCTGTCCCACTCACGTACCCCCCCCGCCCCTCCACATATTCCTCATACCCATGTGTTTAGCAACAGCTTCGCTTTGCTGAAGCAGGCAAGACATGTGCATGTCTCTCACACACACACACACACACACACACACACACACACACACACACACACACACACACACACACACACACACACACACACACACACACACACACAGCTTGTAAACACTGTTGCACAGCCCCATGAGCCCACCGGGAGTGTTTGATGAAAACATGTCTGACTAAATGTGAATCAAAGGGTAATTAATCAAGGACAGCAGGGAAGGGAAGCCCGGTATGCTCCTGGATGGCCTGTTCTTTTTTTTCAAAGTCATCAAAGCGTCGACGTGACAAAACACACAGATAACATAATGTAACGTTACACGGGAAAAAGCACTAATGCACACAGAATGTGCCGGAAAGATCCGACACGGTTTCTTCCACAGACGAAACCACCATCGGAGACTGGAGAGCCACGAAGAGCACTGATTCATGAATGAAGTGCAAGAACAAAAAAAAAACAACGGGTGTAATTGAAAACAACAAAAGCAGAATGGAACTGATGTTCAAAACATGGTTGGGGGGGGTGGGGGGGGGGTGACTTGCTGTTAATCCCATTCTTTTTTGGAAATGAATTTCAAATGGGACGAAAGTGCGCGCCACAGGAGCCCAGATTGGCGAGGACTGGAGTACCAGAGATTAGAAGAACCCTGTTTGGTACACATAATAATCCCACTTCTGTCCTGTCCTCCATAGATGGAGGAGTTGGGGTCTCAACTGATTAGCACTCGGACGACCCCCTCAGACGACCACCTAGCCCCCCCCCCCCCCCCAAATCACACCCCCACGTCCCCCGGGCACCGTACACACGTCGGTGTCCACGCCTTTCCCCTGAAGCCAAGTTTACAGACGATTAAACAGGAAAGGATTTAGAGAGATTAGCTACCAAAGCACACATGCCGCCGTCCCTGCCCGAGTTTTGCCTCTCGTTATAGTCCGACATGCTGTCCGTCATCTGTTGGGGGGGGGGGGGGGGGGACGCGGACATGCTGGACTCGAATTTAGCATTTCCTTTGATTTAGGAAAAAGGGAAGACAATACTTTTTTTTTTTTTTGAACAGCCGTGATTTCAATATGGACTCGGTGTTCATGGTTCTCAAGATGGCCTTCAATGATAGAAAAAACTAAATAACAAGGGACAGACGTTTAGTTCCGGGGAGGTCAGCCCTAATGCTGACAAATAACAGAAACGTGCGCAAAAGAAAGAACTCGCTGTTCATTAATGAACAAGCAGAGGAGATAACTTAGGGTGAACGGTTCAGCACTGAAATGCTGAACCTGTTTGGCCAAAGTGCTGAATGCTTATTCGGCGCGTCGCTGCTTGGGAGACGTCGCCACGTTTTCCCTGAAAGCAGTTGTTTTCCACTTCATAAAAACGAACGTCTTGGGAGTTATTTATTCGTCTGCGACTGCGGTTGCATTCGGGGACTGCATGGACTTGCCATGTGACGTGTGTGAACTAACTCAAGGGTGAGCTTGTTCACGTTGCAAATGTAGGCTACTCGTTCAATAGATCTTAATCTGGGAGTACTGAAGAGCCATTTCATGGTGTGTGTGTGTGTGTGTGTGTGTGTGTGTGTGTGTGTGTGTGTGTGTGTGTGTGTGTGTGTGTGTGTGTGTGTGTGTGTGTGTCATCAGTGGTCTCAATCATCCCCGTGCAGGGCTATCTCCCCGCGCATTTAGGCCTACAGTATCCTTGTCTCTTTTGGGGGTAAAAAAAAAAGAAAAAAACGACCGGGGCGATTCGCAAACAATGCGTTATCAAAAAACCAACCGCGTGATGAGAGAGAGGTTTGAGGAGCCGTTGAGCGGCAGCCTGAAATCATCAATATTGTGGAGCAGACCCAATGAATTGAGTCTTTTAGGAATTAGAAAACACGTTTGGTTGTTGTGTTGTGACACATTCCCGCATTCACGCTTCACACATCTCCTGTTATGGGACAATATGCACAGACCTACCATGTTTGGAGCAGTCATAGGCTTAATCTAAAAAGGCAAGGTGGAGTCTATTGATTAGACAAATGTAGGAATGTATTGTTCGGGTCTATCGCGTGGACCTCGTTGTTTCGTTCTGCTGACGGTTTTAATCCGGAGGCGGATTCCGCCAATAAACGCAGAGCTCATGTAGAATAAGAGAGCTGAGCGGAGGATTTGCCGATCGCCCGTGGAAATAAATAAAATAAATAAATAAAAAAGGGATAGGCGGAATAACCCAATTATCAACTTCATCGTTACACATTCACCACCACTGAAACCACGCAGACCGAGTACGAAACTCTGATCGAAATGAAGAACAATCCAACACACACACATAGGCCCAGATCTAAATGAAGGGGGTTTCACCACATGGGCTGAAATCCCCCCCGTTCCCAGTTCGCTTCAACTGTAAAACACAACCCACTTACAGGCTATCAACGCCTTCTACAAAACCCGATATAGCCTATATATATATATATATATATATATATATATATTAACCTATATATATATATATAAATATATATATATATATATATATATATAGTCGGAAAACACATAATAAAAGTAAAAGAGGAAACGTAAACGTGCGAAGCCACACGGCTGCACGGTGCGTCCGGGCTGCAGGTCATGTGTGTGTTTGCCACACCAGCTCATGTACTTTGCACACTCAAAACTGCAACGGAAAAAAACTCCCCCGGAGTCGCCAAACGCACACTTTAAATTTAATTCATTAAAGCTCGTGTGTGCGCATCAAAAGAGACATCGCCCGCTCTGCTATGTGCCGTCGTTTTATTTTTTCCTTGTTCAGAGATTTGTATGCGCAGTTTTTGACACACATAACCCGCCATGTTGAAAGTGGTTTGACATTTAGGCAACGTCCGGTATTTTTTCGGATGACTTTTGCGCACCTTTGCGCGGAAAAGGCGGTGACTCAACAAGGCGAAGGACCGCAATAAGTGAATTATTCAATATTAAAATATTTTTGGTTGAAACATCCACCCTTCATTTGGGCCCAAAGAAACACTTGGAGTGAGATAAAATCGGTCTTGTAAGCGTGTTTTTGGTTGTGTAATATGCGCAGGGCCTATTAAACTGCGTTTTAATAAAATGATTGAAAACAACAAATATTCACAACGAGCAGGAACTATGCACCAAAAAAATGATATCGAAAGTGCCACGAGTCGACGTGTTCATCAAAAAGTGAAAGCTATAATTAGGCGAGACACACACACATACACACACGCACACGCACACATACACACACTTTTAACAACTTGGCTCGTGAACGCTCTAGTATTTCTGTTTCTATACAAACCGCCTCGGAGCACTTGAAGCTTTTTTTTTTTGCCAAGCAGAAAAAAAACTCTCTCGGTGCCCGTTTCGTTCGGGAAACGCGTGTTCGCAATCGAAATCCACTTCAAATACACAAAGAAACCCTAAAGCTGTCACCTGTCTTACCTCGATGAAGTTTTTTCTCGCGTCTAAATCCTCCAGACCCTTTTCCCTTCGTTCTCTGAAAGCGAGCGAGCGACGTCTTCAGCTGCTGCTGCTGCTGCTGCACTACACAAACCCTCCTTCCAATATGGCATCTCCGCTCTGCGCATGTCCAAAAAATTCGACAGATATTTTTCTAGCCAACTCCTTCGTTGACCTTTAGTGCAGTTGCAAACAAATTTGTTTGGGCCAATTATAAATAGAGACGTGAAAGTACCCACCCCCCTTATTATTTTGTGCTCGTTCTCTCCAATGCAAAGAAGCAAATACACACCGCACACATCGGAAGCGGGAAACGCATTAAGCCATATTTTAGAGGACTTAAATATGTCCATTGCCTATTGACGAAATGTATTCCTGGTTTATACACAAAAATATTTTCGGAGGAAATCAAATGATTTTCATAGTCCACGCCTCGTGACACGGAAAAAACCCACAATAGGTTTCCGTTTCACATAGCCTATCATGTAAAGGAAGTGCTTTGGAATTGATTGCGTTGGCAGAAAAGGGGAATTCCATTTTTCCCTAGGAAAGTAATCTATAACGTTTAAACCTTGGAGCGTATTGGTTCAGACTATCAAGGTAGCCTACTATAAAAAAAAAAAACACACAGACACACACACACACACACACACACACACACACACACACACACACACACACACACACACACACACACACACACACACACACACGGGCACGCACATACACACACGCACATACACACAAACACAGAACATCGCTGCGTATTTGGGTTATAAATAATTTAAATATTTAAATGTAACCTTCCCTCTTATTAAACAAGAAGGCAATTACACGCCATTGATTAGCTCATTGATATGTGAGTGATGAGAATACACACTAAACGGATGCAACAACAGGAAACTAATCTGCACCCCCCAAAATAATGCCATCTGGCAAATAAAGCCTATTTAAAAGAAAATCCAAATGAAAATTAAGTGACCCGACACCTCAATAAACCCGCAAGGAATAGAAGAGGCGAGAACATGTTTGTAAAAAGAAAAGAAAATCAACCCCATTTAATATTGACCATTAACCGACTATAGCCTATATATTTTACATACCTATATGAGGTTTGGTGAAAACACTTTTAAACAACCCAATATCTCGAGTCAACACTATCCTCTAGTGGCGGTGCGCACGTTTCAGCTCTTTAAATAGTCAAATTAAAGTTTTAAAATAGCCTACTGAATAACACATTGAATAACCGAATAACACACTTTCACCGACATATGTTCGCCGTTCTTTGATTTACCATTTCCCCTAGGACCCACTTCGTCAGACAACAAGCCTGTTTTAAAATGGTTAAAATGTAAGAAGGGGGACATTTCAGAGGAAAGTGTTTTTGATGGTTCCACGAGCCAGTGTCAACTCAATGAATTGTCTGACTAATCAGAAAGAGCTGACATTTTTTTTTAGTAAAGTTCTCCCGTCTCTCCCCTTTCGTGTTGTTCAATTGGGGTTCAATTCCCCCGAGACCGACCGCACCGTGTACCGCATCGGCCCGAGTCGCCGAAGTGCCAACAAACGGTTAGAGCAGAGTAGACCCCACTTGTGATGTAACAGATGGTTGGGGCGCGCGCCGTGCTTCGTTTAATCTGGCATCCAAGAGGCTTTTTCCGCAAGCGCGCGGGAGAGGGGATTATCCCCCCACGTGCGATTCGTGCCATGGTTCTGCACAATATGGGCCTACCCCGGCGCTATGGACCCAAGCGGAGGAACCTGTGTTGTTTTGCGGGGTAATATAGGCCCCGCACACCCGCGTCAGGTTAACGAGATAAAGGGGATATTTTGAGGCGGAATGGTGTTTCCCCCATGCACCGTGGGCGGGTGGTAACATGTAGGCTAGGCCGACTCAACATATGTGAATATGAATAGGCCTGATGCAATCTGGATTTGGCGTTCTGTATTGATATAAAAAATATATAAAATATATAATCCATACATACATATGTATATTAGTTCTTCCTATAAATAGGCCTACATCAAATAAATAGATAAATATACAGTACATGCTCGTAACTGTCCTACATGTCGTTATAGCTGACTGTTATTTATAAAATGCGTATAATATACGGTGTTACGATCGCTTGGGGGGGGGGGGGGGGGGGGGTCGTAATTCTTCCCACTTTGGACACGCGTGTTTGCGCGGTCGCCCCTTCTGTTCGCGTGAGGGCGAGATTGACAGACAAAAGACAGGAGGAAATCTTCCCGAAACATCGCGAGGTTAGAGGAGAGCTGGGGGAGGTGACGTCACGCCCTGCCCTGAGCTGGTTTGTTGTGAAAAGCCGTGGAAGTGTCGGCTTTACGGAGAATCGATCACCCCCCACCCCCCCCTTTTTCCTCCTAAACGGTTTAAGATTTAGGAAAAAAAAAAAAAGAAAGTCAGTCTCTGGACTACTTGTCACTTCGTCGGTTCATAAACCGGCGGTGTTTTTATTGTTTCGGATGTATTTTATCTTTTGAAGAGAAGACGGGAGTTCCCATTTCGTCCACAAAACGCCGTTGTTTTTTTTAAGAAGTGTCCCTTTGTTCGCGTGCATTGTTTTTAAGTAGCCCTATCAACATGGACATGTACGGATACAAAGACATTTTACAGGCGGATCGATTGGACATCAATAAAGTCATGGAAATAACGAATATGTCTGATATCACCGACGCGACCCCGCACGGCTGCGATAACGGTGCCCTGACGGACAGGTTCGGGGTGCTGATCCAGGGGCTGCTGGGCGTCGTGGCGTTCAGCACTCTGATGCGTGAGTAGTTTATCCAACAAACAAATTCAACGACCCGTTCAGTGCGTGGATCGATGATCTTCTAGGTGTCGCCTATAATGGATAAGAACGCGCAACAGAAATGTTCCACGTGGCGCTTTGTTTACATTTGCCGTTTCGACATAAAGACAAAGTAGCACATTTGACGCGAGGAAACAATGTTATATGTTGCTACACAGCTCTTGCCTGCCGTTTTAGTAAGTTGAAAGATGTTTTTTTGGACACACGGCCATTCAACGTGATTGTTGTTGCCCTATGCGTTGTTTTTTAACGCGATGGCTGCTGCGGAACCGAACGTGGTTGGCCAATGAGCGTTGAGAGAAAGTCCCTTTATTGAACAATAGCCAGTTATTGCGGTACTAACTTGTGATCCTGAGGCAGCTGACCTCTTGTCATAGCCCACATCCATGGTGCAGCTGACTGCCTATGAATGGCACCACCCTATTATCGGTTTCTAGGACGGTTGTATCTCCGGGCACAATGAACCTCACGAGGCTGTAGAGTGGGGTATTTCAATGTTTAATATATGCTCTGTGCATTTCATCAGTAGGCCAACGCATTGAGATCCGTAGCCATACTGCACCACTCCTTTGGTTTTATAAGCATTGCACATTACCTACAAAACTATCTATAATCTTTATTTAGTAGGAAGCAAATTGTGTTTACTTTAGTTCTGTTTTCAATTGTAGAATGGTTTGCAAAGTAACCCAATTCTTTTTAACCTGAAACTTATTTCCCTAAGATATTCTAATAAGCAAATTAATTATAGAATACATTTTTTTAAATTTAGTTTCCTAATGTTGAGTGCAGGTGCGTGCTTGAAGCAGGTCAGGCGGTGTTTGTGTGTGTGGGGGTGTTAGGCATTATTGTGAGGCAATGACGAGGTCATTTCAGGAGAAATGTGTTTCAACGGCAAAAGGGAGTCTAATGCTTTTTAAAGAGGAACTACAGGCCAAACTTTCCCAAGCTCGGACGAATGACTGAAGAGGCTTAGTAACGGCCACTCTCAGTGGAAGGACGTTTGTTTTACAAAAGGCTTTTGGAGCAACGGTCGCAGGAAGTTTGTTTTACAAAACGCTTTTATAGCAAAGCAACGGTCACTCTGAGTGGCGGAGATTACTTAGCCAAGTTTTCAAGATCCAACAATGGTTGACCTGAGTTTGCCTTACCCTGCAATGCAACCAATAGATTCCCATGCAGTAACTCAATAGAGTCCTAATTGAAATGACACACGCATAACAACAACAAAATACGCTAATTATACACATTTAATGCTTTAGTGTGTGTCGAGCTGGGAGGAGGGTCCACCGTCTCTGTGGTATTTTTTCGTTGTTGTCCTCAGATATCAGATTGATTGCGGCCCGATTCGCTGTGTTGCAGTTTAAAGTTGTATTTTGTTTCCGTGACAAGGTTAGACAGTAGGGTGGAGCGACGGATCAATACACTCTCTAGCCTCCACTCAGTTACTTATTAGTAGAGTAATCAATATCTCTCTCTCTCACTCTCTCGCTCTCTCACTCTCCCGTTCCCCCTTCCTCGTGTGTGTGTGTGTGTGTGTGTGTGTGTGTGTGTGTGTGTGTGTGTGTGTGTGTGTGTGTGTGTGTGTGTGTGTGTGTGTGTGTGTGTGTGTGTGTGTGTGTGTGTGTGTGTGTGTGTGTGTGTGTGGCTCGCTCAGGTCAGAGGACATCCGCTGGTGTGTTAATGTTTACAGGCGCCGTGTCCTGAGTTCACCCCCCCCCCCCACCCACCCCCCGTCCCATGATCCGTGCGCTGTGGTGGTGACTTCCAGCACTGCAGTACAGCATGCCCCCCCCCGGCCTTCCCCCCCCACCCCCACCCCTACCCCACCCTGGTCATAGTCTGAAGAGAGGTGCCCTGATTGCTAAAGGGACTGCCTCCTGTGAATTCATTCATTCATTCAACCTTCATTCAATCTTATTTCTCTCCGAGAATAGTTTTTTTTTTTTTGTGTGGACAGGTGCTCCTTCACTGATCTGCTCCTAATGTTGCCGGGATTTGAAAATAGAGAGAATAACATGAGTGTAAAAAAAAAAAAAAAAGAAAGTAAAATAATACAAAATAGGTAAAGAACAAGCACGCATTTTATATCCGAATTGGGATGGTTTATAATCAAGTTTCTAAAATGTCCAGTTATTGTTTTCTGTGTGTGTGTGTGTGTGTGTGAGTCACCTTGCAGTCCTTGAGATATGACCGTAGAGGTCAACAAGCAGAGCAGAGCTGTGCAAGGCTGATAGGCCGAGAGAGAAGTGCAGCATTTATTTAAAAGCCGGGCCGGTATGCGTGTGAGTCATGATAACAAGCCCACAACAACAGACACTGGCCGCTCTTATTTTACCAACTGCCCACAGGATTGTATTTTCGTAAGTGAACATGTGGTTTGGGTTTCTCTCGTTTGTTTCCAGTGAAGCGGTTCCGAGAACCTGCGAGCATCCGACGGCCATGGCGGATCTGGTCAGTAGTCTCTCTCTGTCTCTGTGTCTCTGTCTCTGTCGCTCCCTCCCCTCCCCTCCCCTTAAGGCCCTGATATACTAAAAAACGGAAATGGTGTGTTTTCACAGACAATAGCGGAGTTGAAACCAAGTCGAAATTGTGGCTTCATCTGTCAGTGTGTGCAGGGTGCTCTGCAGAAATGAGTCAAACGTTTCCAACACGCCCCCAGTACACCTTCGCCTGCGGTCGGTCAACAATTCCACCCGAATAATTGCGTTCCGCCCCCCCAGTGTCCCAAGTTGCTTCACGAAAAGCCCACTAAACGCTCCTGCCACCAGCCAATGGCTGACGAGTTTCACCATTTGACAGATCAATGTTTTTTTTAGAAATCTGATTTACATATTAAAACAATTGCTTGGTTGATGCTCCAGCCCGGCAGGGTACAAGACACAACTCAATCATTTTAAACGTCATTTTATTTTGGCTGTACCATGTTAAATGTTAAAATGTCTCTTAAACTGCTGTCCGCAGACTTCATCGTTTTTTCTTTTTTAAGTGTACATCGTGGCTTTGGGTCTTCCTCTTCTCTCCGTAATCGGTTCCCCTGCGGACACGTGCGTCCGGCCCTCATCGCTTCCTGTTTCCACCCCCCACCCCCCCCAGGTTCTACGACACGTCCAAGCAGGCCATCGGGGCGCTGTTCATCCACCTGGCCAACGTGTTCCTGTCCACGCTCACCGAGGAGGACCCCTGCTCGCTGTAGGTCCTCGCGGGACCCCCCGGGGCCCGCAAGGGGACGGCCGTGAGCGTGTCTCATACGGCCGGGGTCACAGCGGGACAACGAGGACAAACGACGACTGATTGCGTTGCTAAAGCTATAAGCAGAATTTCTTTCTTCACTTTATCTATTTAGAATTGACCAATGGATCAATGAATCATTGATTCAGTTAGTGATGTATTTTTAGTTAGACTGGTTGGACCCAAGACCGCATGCCATTAGATAAAACAGCATTTTGTAATAGTTTTTAGTTTGTGATTTAAAAAAAAAAAAAATAATAATGTAATCAGCCACCCTTTTCATGTGACTCTAAAACACGAGCAGCGCAGGCGTCGTTATCGCGGTTTGCGTATTCAAGGCAGATCGCTGACGTTTTCGTCTCATTTCCTGTAGCTACTTAATCAACTTCCTGTTGGACGCCACGCTGGGGATGCTGTTCATCTGGGCGGGGGTCCGGCTGGTGGCCAAGCTGGTGGAGGTGAAGCAGTGGACCCTGCTCACGTTCGGGGAGTACGGTGAGAGGCCGTTGTGAAACGAGCTCAAATGTTTGCCCGGCAACAACAACAGAGCGCGGCGCGGCCGAGGCCAAACACACACTCACTCACCCTCACACTCACACTCACACACACACACACACACACACACACAGCCCTTTGTTAGATAGACCAAACACAAGCAAAGCAAATAAAGTAGCACCCACATGATTGGTGCATGTGGGTGACATTTACAAAGTTACGAAACCCGGTACAATTCCGGTGAGTCAGAAAGGCAAATTGGAAAGAAAACGGTGTGTCATAAGTGGTGTTTATTTGGCGTTTAAAGATAAGATACAATTTGGGATATTCAGTTTAGCTTTGCTGCTGTGACACTTGAATTCCCCCCCCGGTATTAATAAATTGTTAAAGTAAACCTTCACCCAAAACATGTGGGGAAAATATGATCTGGTTTTGAAAGTCAATCTTTTCAACCATATGGAGCGTTAGAAAAACAAATAGTGTGTCTTCAAGAGGCCAAACAGTCATGACAATGAAGTGGCTGAGCCATAGCCCAATTGAATTAAGTGTTTTCCCATGACAATACAAATCCTAGTGCTTCCCTGAACTGAGAACGAGCCCTATACAGAGAGAACGCGTATGTCCAGCTGGTCTGAGATGCTTAACCCTCTCTCGCAAACACTTCATACAGCAAGCGAAGGCGAGCATTTTCTTTGCTTTCACCAAAATGTATTATTATTATATTATTATTATATTATTATTATTCAATTCTAATGGCGTTTCACAGGAACCTCATCACTTGCAGCTTGGCTAGTCGATGCGGTCGTAAACCACGACACATTTACAGTGGCGTACTTAGCAGGGCGGGGGGGGGGCGTAGCGAAGTTGCATGATTGCTTCGAGCGTTAGCAGGGGGACCGTCCAATGCGTGAGTAATTGGACATCCCGGCGCTGCTATTATGACAGGATTTTTATAAAATTAATATAGATATGGGGAAGAAATATAAAGACGGTATTTTGGGGGCCCCAAAAGGCCTCTATGGGGCCTTCTGTGGGGCCTGGGGCTCCAGGCAAGTGCCTGGTTTGCCTAACAGTACTGTCCGCCCCTGCACATTTATAGTGCCTATTGGCACCGTCCAGGCCAGTAGAGGGCACCCTAGTCGAGGGAGGGCTAAGGGGTGGTATTCAGTTGGTTGCGATCTGCAACCTCACCGCTAGATGCTACTAAATTGATGCTAGACGCGTCACACTGGACCTTTTTTAATTAAACAATGCTTTGTACTTCCAACAATGGCCACTAGATGTCGCTCTCAAACCGTTTGTGATCACAGGAGCGACCTTCACGAGCAGTAGTGTGTATTGTGGGTTCATTGGTGTTTGGCTCCAACGCAAGAAGCATTGCCCCTACCTGCTCCTTTACCCAACGCATCTGGATAAATCATGACACGTAGTGACTCCTAAATCACTACAGATAAGTGCTACTGACAATGGTCAAATATAAATAGTAAACGGCACAAATAAATAAAGATATTCATGAATGAAAGACTTTGACCTTGTGGGGGGTTACCCCTCTGGGGGTTTCCGTGGCGCTGACCTCTGTCTGACCTCCAGGCGACCCCCCCCAGGCGGCGGCGTGGCTGGGCCAGTGCGGCTTCTACCTGCTGATCATGGTGCTGGAGAAGGGCGTGGTCAGCCTGGTGCTGCTGGTCCCCGGCTGGACCAACGTGAGTGTGGCTCTCCAGTACGCACACACACACAATACACACACTCACAATACACACACTCACAATACACACGCACACAATACACACACACACACACAATACACACGCACACAATACACACACTCACAATACACACGCACACACAATACACACGCACACACACAATACACACGCACACTCACAATACACACACACTCACAATGCACACGCACACTCACAATACACATGCACACACAATACACACGCACACTCACAATGCACACGCACACTCACAATACACACGCACACTCACAATACACACGCACACTCACAATACACACGCACACTCACAATACACATGCACGCACACAATACACACGCACACTCACAATACACACGCACACACAATACACACGCACACTCACAATACACACGCACACAATTCAGCCACAAACTGCCACCTTTCTTGGATCTCTGTTCACAGTGTAACAATGAACCTCCAAATGCAGTCATAATACATCTGGTCTTGTATCGGGAACTTTCGCATAAGTTTTATACTTTTTTTACACTTTTTTACACTTTAGATCTATGAATCTTTATCCATATTCTAAAAAAAATGCCTTTTCAATTGTAAAAAATATTTTATATTAATGCCATACCCACCATCTGAAACAAATATAGAAAAAGATTGTACTTTGAATTATTATATATAAGATGTGAAAGAGATTTTATTTATTTTTTGCATTTTTCAGCTTTATTATAGAGAGAGACAGAGAGGAAAGTGTGGAAGACAGAGGGGAGGACATGCAGTAAATGTCTCTGCGATTAGGACTGTGCCTAATATATGGTATGCGCCTTAGCCCAGTGCGCCACCGGGGCGCCCCATATAAGATGTGAAACACACTTTTTCACTCGGGTCATTCTGTATCTTTTAAAAGGTGCTGTTACTCCGAGCTAACATGCTAATATTCTAAAATACTGCATTTGGAGGAGTGGGAGAGTAAGTGGCAGAGCAAGGGGAATACAGGTGTCGCTTGTAAAAATGAAATAAGGGGTCAGTTTTCCCTGTATGAACAAGTACGGACAAGAAAACGGAGGTCACTTCACATGGTCCACAACAATTACTGTCGAACAATCGACACTTATGTAAACAGTTTCATCTAACTTATGACTAAATGGGTCATTCTGAATTCTAAGGAAGTTACTGTAAACTTGCAGCTTTTTTTATGTAGCTATCGTATGTTTAGCTAAGACAAGAATGTACATTTCTACATAGTTTCTATTTATTTTCTGAAAGTACATGCATACAACAGCAATGATATAGAAATGTACATAGCAAAATGAATACTAGCTATAGGAAACATAGTACAGAAGTTAAGGTTGGGGTTTTGAGTGAAAGTAAATGTTTTTTTCCGCCCTCTTTTTGTTCCCAGTTGCAGGCGGTGTTGCTGAGCTACATCACTGATCCCCAGCTGGAGCTGGTGCTGGTCATGCTCATCGTGCCCTTCATAGTCAACGTGAGTCTGCCCCCCCCGACCTCCAGAACCTTCCTCTGCTCCCCAGCTGAGATATAT
>NW_028178917.1:12500-16969 GCF_964030765.1 Micromesistius poutassou | reverse complement strand
AAGAAAGAGCCCCGGCCGGCGGGGACACCTGACACTGCACGAGCGCGGCGTGCAGGGCTCGAGCTGCAGAGGAGGAAGCGTCACGAGCCCCGGGTGACAGAGCAGGGCTCGAGTCCCGGGTGACAGAGCAGGGCTCGAGTCCCGGGTGACAGAGCAGGGCTCGAGCCCCGGGTGACAGAGCAGGGCTCGAGCCCCGGGTGACAGAGCAGGGCTCGAGCCCTGTGGGTGACAGAGCAGGGCTCGAGTCCCGGGTGAGAGAGAGCTCGAGCCAGAAGGCTCGCGCAGGGCTGCTCGGAGCTGCGCAGCGGACCTGCCCATTGGCTATTCCCTCAATCGCCAAATGTCGCGCTGTCCCCGAATATCGCAATGTAACCAAACCGCCGAGTACAGCGACGGCGGGCTATGACAACCAAAATAAGGACGATATGAGCCAGTCCACGGGTTACAGCAGCGCTTAACGGAGGGCTGTCTGTCTCTCTCCGGGCCACCGCCACCACCTCGCTTCTGTAACGCACATCTCTGGTTAAATATTGACTCAACGTGCAAACACGGCCCGGGGAGCAGCTCACCGAGGAGCCGCAGCGGAGGGGTTCTCCGCTGCCAGAGCACACGGGCGTTAGAGGAGACGTCTCACGAGCGTTAGGAGACGTCTCACGAGCGTTAGGAGACGTCTCGCGGACGTTTAGGCGCACCGCTGCTGCTTCGTGATCGGAGAAAAACGTCATCAGAAATCCAAGGTTTCAACTTACTTTTTTGTCAGACTAAGATTCTCCTCATCTCCCCCTTCGTTGCATGCGACGGGAACGCGAGGCTTGTAGTATCCGATTTCCAGGATAGGGGGAAAGAAAAAAATTACTTCCATGTACCGAAAATAGAAGCGGGGATCGGATCAAACGGAGCAGTATACTCCGCCGCCTGGTGCCTGGTGCGGTGTGGACGGAGCTCTGATACGGTGTTGCAACGACCGAGGGGCGAAAGGAGTTTTTATGAATGGGAGGGAAAGTAGGCACTGCGCAGATGCCTCGGTCATTTTTTTGTGAATGGGAGGGCAAAACGACTCTGGGTCCAAATGCGGGGGGGGCGGGGGGGGGGGTTACATTTTATGAATGGGAGGACTCATGAATTTTATTGCGCATGCGTGATACAGAGAATTTATGAATGGAAGAATTAGGTAGGGGGAGGGGGTGGGGAGCAATGTCAGGCCGGATTACATGAATGGGTCGCCTCATCTGCTATGTGCCTCACGCCACTCCACTTTATTTATTCATGTGTTCACTCATTCATGATTCTTACGCGAGGCTCGCATGACATGCGGTGTTAAAGGAGGGGGTGGGTGGTGACTGAAATAAGGGCACAAGCTGAAAACGGAGAGAGAGGTGATGACTAATATGCTGCGTCTTATCGCTCCCATGAAGCCTTTTACTCGTGTTTCATTGTGTCTTATTTTTCTTTAACGTCCAGTAATAAGATCACACACACACATAGAGCTATAGAGATAGAGAACATGTCTATTTCACGATGCGCCGACTGGTTGGCAATTTCGTTCATGTTTCAAGACATTTTAAATAATAACACACAACACAAGCCTTTCCACTCGTTTTTTTGGGAGTTCAGTAGATTTAAACGAAACGGAAAAAAAGGTTTGGTCTTTTATATATTTCTTCCATGTGTGTGTTATGTTACAATAATTCCGCCAAGCATTTTCGGGGCTACAGCCCTGTCCTAAATGTGAGCTACGAACAGTATATAGGGCATCTTAACTCGATTAGGCGTCATAATAATGGCTCCCATTGTTTCCTCTTTGGTATCTCAAGCATCAAACGAGCGCGAGGAGGACGCGTCGCTTCCTTCCTCTCGACGTCTCGAGCTCCGACTCGAGCTTTAGTGGCGGTAAAACAGGGAGGGGGAGGGGGGGGAGGGGCGCGTTTTATGACGCCTCCTCTGAAACGCGCCCAGCATGAGGGCAGGCGGGTCCGCCAACAAAAGGACAGGATGTTGTTGATTTGCACCGAAACCACACGGAGGAAATGAGTGCGAGTTTCCTCTCCGCCGTCCCAGTGTTCGCCCTGCCCCCACGGACAGGGTCCTGCACGGGCTCTGGAGCGGCCAGGTTACCAGGCGCACAACCGCATTAGCACGCATCCCCATAGCAACCACCAGATTGGGATAATTGAAATAGCGCGAGCGAGGGGGGGGGGGGGCAGTCTGTCAGAGAAACAGAGAGTAGATTAACCCAGTCAAGGGCATGTATGTTGCTGGATTGTTTCTGTTCAATCGATATATATAAATAAATAAATAAATAAATAAATAAATATATGTATATATTTATATACATATATATATATATAATACATACATATATATATATTTATATACATATATATATATATACACATATACAACACAAAACCGATATACATATATATATATATATATATATATATATATATATATCCATCGATCTACTAATCTATCTGTATCTCTCTCTCTCTCTCTATCTTTTCTCTCTCCCTCCCTCTCTCTCTCTCTCGCCCTGTCTCTCGCCACTCTATCTATCTCCTCTCTTTCTTTCTCTCTCTCTCGCCCCCCCTCTCTCTCTCTCTCTCTCTCACTAGCCATCTACGGGAACTGTGAAGTCTCAATCGTAATGTTGTAATCTAAAAGCAAAGCACAATCAAAAGCAACAACACAAAACCTAACGATTCCACCTACAGCTTCGTACCTGACGATAGTCCATCTGGGCGCCTCTTTGAGACGCGACAGAGAGAGAGAGAGAGAGAGGGGGGTGTTGGTGGATGTTGCGTAGGCAGAATCTATGTGTGAGTAGTATGTCTAGGACGAGAGTGAGATGAAAGTACTTAGATGCAAATCACTGGCCGCACATCAAACAGCCATTCAGTGGGTGGTGTGTGTGTGTGAGGGGGCATCCCCTATCTCGTTCTCACCAGACCTTTAACAATACACATCTCTAACCAATAAACACCAGGAGGAAGCTGCGCTGAGGCGTTCTGGACCTCCTGAATACCAACAGTCGTCTCTCTTCAGAAAGGAAAAGGTGAATTATAGGATCAATGTGTTAACCACCAGTGGCCAGATCTCTCATTAGGAAACAAAGAGTACATTATAGGGGTATTATTTTAACACACAGTAGTTTTCACACACACACACACACACACACACACACACACACACACACACACACACACACACACACACACACACACACACAGACCACTGTAACAGATCAAACATAGCCACTGTGGAGTGACATAGTTTCATTAATGGCAGACATCCTTTGAGGCAGACTTACTTTTCACAGCTGAAAGGTGAGTTTTGCAACAGTTGGTAATGCTCCACAGTAACTTGATCTGCTCTAAGGGGGGGGGGGGGTACCTTGGTTACTTTCTCTAGTAACCATATCTCCTTTCTCCTTTTCTTTTAAAAATATTTGTGTTGTTCAGAAACATACAAACACACAAAGTGACCCAGACAGAACCAGACCTGGCTACACACTAATTGCATGCCCGGAATTAGACATAATATCAGCCAGCCGGTAGTCCATGGAAAACAGTGATGGGGCCAGGAGCCATAGAAAGTGTGCACAAGTATGTGTGTGTGTGTGTGTGTGTGTGTGTGTATGTGTGTGTGTGTGTGTGTGTGTGTGTGTGTGTGTGTGTGTGTGTGTGTGTGTGTGTGTGTGTGTGTGTGTGTGTGTGTGTGGTCGTCTGACCGTGCAAGAGTTCAAGGACAGCCGTTTTCACCTTTCAAACTCTATTCCGAGTTGAACGTGACGTGTGATCCTCCTCGTTTGAGTGACACCACGGTGGCTCCATCAGACGCGTTGTTGAGGAGCATGAAGTCGTCTCCTGATCAACGCTTTGAAAGCTTCTTCAAAGTTTTCTTCTCGTGAAAAATGGACAAAATGGCCGCCATGTCACCAGAGGCTGTAATAAATACCAGGCTAAGGAGACTCAATTAGGTCGTTAGCCCCTTCCCCCTCTGTCTTTAATCTGCTTATTTAATTGAGGAAGCATTTTAGGAAATTAACATGAAGGAAAATCCAGAGGCTATGATCTCTGTGTCAACTGTGCTAGTTAGCAGTCTTGGTAGCCGCGGGCTCTGACAAAAAAACCTGCAGCCAGTCCTGGCTGCAAAACCAACAACAGCCAAACACAACAACAACAACAAACAAACCCAATAACGACAAAGACATGAATGTGGAAACAAGAAAAGTAACAAGCAATTATGAGAGGTGGCTTAGGAGAGAGGCTCTAGAGAGGTGTGTGTGTGTGTGTGTGTGTGTGTGTGTGTGTGTGTGTGTGTGTGTGTGTTTCTGTCTGTTGGTGTGGAATGATGAGACAGAGTGCGAGAGATAGAAAAAAAGAGGTGGAGAGAGTGTAATGTTTCTAGTACATTATATTTAATTATTTCATATGTATCATATTTTATATTCTAGTCGCTCTGTGATT
>NW_028178917.1:0-7500 GCF_964030765.1 Micromesistius poutassou | reverse complement strand
CTGACCCTGGTGACCTCTCCAACTGATGCGTGTCAGTCAGGGTGCTGACAGCTGCAGATGTCTCCAGTGACAGGAGGTCACTGGAGACATCAATCATTTGTCTTCGTATCGCTCTCTCTCCCTCTATCTCAATCTCACACACACACACACACACACACACACACACATCCACGCTCTCACAGAAATATACACACAGATTAACATAAATGACAAGAAAATAGGTGAGAGCAAGTGTTAGAGAAAGATAGAAAGAGAGAGAGAGAGAGAGAGAGATCCAAACTCACCAACTCTGTTAAATTAATCAAAACAGGGTAATTCTACATCTGGTTAGAGATAGACAAGGTACTTACCACATCAGAAGAAAATATCCTCCTGTGTGCAGCATATATCCCACCACTAGAATCCCCATACTACAACAAGGAAAGCTTCTCTATACTAGAGGAGGAGATCAATCAAATCAAATAAAAAAATCAACCATTTCCAGGCCCATGGTCATATTCTAATCTGTGGTGACCTCAACGCCAAGACGGAACGGGGGCCTGACACCATCAGCACACAGGGAGATAAACACCAGGAGATTGGACCATCGCCTCCCCAAAGTGTCCGGCCAGATACAACTACGACAAAACTACGAACAAGCATGGACTACAACTGTTACAGCTGCGCCGCACCCAGGGACTGTACATCGTCAACGGCAGATCCCGAGGAGACCCCTATGGAAGATACACCTACAGCTCATCTCTCGGCAGTAGTACTGTTGATTATCTTATCACAGACCTCAGCCCTGGGTCTCTCAGAGTCTCTCAGTCAGCCCCTTAACACCACTATCAGACCACAGCAACATCACAGCCTACCTACATAGACCAACACCTAACCAAGAGGCATTAAAACAAATGACACACTATCAACAAACGCTATAGATGGAAGAAGAGTAGTGTTGAAACATATCAGAACACCATGAAGCAAAAACACATTCAGACACTACAAGATGACTTCCTAGACAAAAACTTTCACTGCAGCAACAAAGGGATCAACATGGCAGTTGAAAGCCTTAACAACATATTTGACATCTCAGCCTTACAATCAAACCTAAGGTCTGAAACGGTCAAACTAAGAACAAAAACAACATTAACGATAAGTGGTTCGACGACAAATGCAAAAACACTAGGAAAACATTGAGAAACCTGTCAGATCAGAAACATAGGGACCCAGACAACAACAATATCCGTCTCCATTATTATGAGACCTTAAAACAAAACAGAAGCACAATAAGGAGAAAAAGGGACCAACATGTTAGGAACCAGATAAACCAAATTGAGGAATCCATAGACTCAAAACATTTCTGGGAAAATTGGAACACACTTTGGAACAAAATTGGAACAAAAACGGGAAGAATTAAGCATTCAAAATGGAGACTAATGGGTAACTTCTAAATAAATCTTTCTTCACTTCTCTGATCTCTTTGGCCCCATCGTAGAAGAACAAAGAACAAACACATATACGAGATAGATTATAAACACTAGAATCAGTTATTAAAGATTATCAGAACCCACTAGACTCTCCAAACCCATTAAAATAACTAGAACTAAAAGAACTAGGACAAAATAAGATCCCTTAAACTAATAAAGGCCTGTGGTGAAAACAAAATGAATCACTTCATCTAAATGAAGTGATTAAATATACTGATCTCAAATTACAATTGGCAATTCTAAAACTGCTTAACACTTAGTGAACTTAAGTTCAAGTTACTTAACTACTGAACTCTTAGCTCCGGGATCTTCCCCAATATTTGGAACCAAGGACTGATTAGCCCAATCCACAAAAGTGGAGATACATTTGACCCTAATAACTACAGAGGCGTCTGTGTCAACAGCAACCTCGGTAAAATTCAATGTATGATTATAAATAGCAGACTCCTTAACTTCCTGACTGACAATATTGCCATAAAAAAAAATCAAATACAAAAAAACGGCTTCTTACCAAATTATCACACAACAGACCAACAAATAGGCCAAAACAAAAGCAAATTATCCTCCTGCTTTGTAGACTTTAAAAAAGCCTTTGACTCAATTTGGCATGATGGTCTGTTGTTTAAATTAATAGAAAGTGTTGTTGGAGGAAAAACTTACGACATCATGTACACAAAGTCCATGTACACAAACGACAAATGTGCAGTTAAAATAGAAAGAAACACACAGACTTCTTCCCACAGAGTGTGAGACAGGGATGCAGCTTGAGTCCGACCCTGTTCAACATGTACATTAACCAACTAGCAAGGACATTAGAACGGTCTGCAGCCCGCGGCACAACACTAGTGGACACTGAATCAAATGTCTGCTGTTTGCAGATGACCTGGTGCTGCTGTCCCCAACCAGAGAAGGCCTACAGCAGCACCTAGATCTTCTGCACAGCTTCTCTCTAACCTGGGCCCTGACAGTGAACCTTAGTAAAACCTAAACAATGATATTTGAAAAAAGACCCAGCTTCCACAAATACACATTCCACCTAGACACTGTTACTCCAGAGCAAACAAAAAACGATACCTACCTCGGCATAAACATGAACGCCACAGGAAACTTCAACAAAGCTGTTAATGACCTGAGAGACAAGGCAAGGAGGGCATTTTATGCCCATTTTATGACTTATGACTTTTTGACTTTGATCTGGCAAAAAATCTTTGAAGCAGTGATAGAGCCAATTGTGCTCTACGGCTGTGAGGTCTGGGGCCCACTCTCTAACCAAGATTTTATAAAATGGGGCAAACATCAAATGGAAACTCTTCATGCAGAATTCTGCAAATCAATACTAAAAGTCAAAAGAAAGACACCAAATAATGCATGCAGAGCAGAATTGGGATGATATCCAATCGTTATTCAAATTCAGAAGAGAGCCCTAAAATTTTATAACCACCTTAAGAAAAGGGACAGCAACACACTCCACAACAAGGCTCTTACCCACAGAGAGTTACACCCAGAAAAGTGTCCCCTTAGCCAGCTTATCCTGGGACTCTGTCCAACACACAACAACCAACACATCAGGCAAAACCAATTCATAAGAAAACAAAAGGAAAACTATTTGGCACATTGGAAGGAGTCCACCAAAAACCAGTAAATTGGCTTGCTTTTTGTCCCTTAACAGAGACTACACCGTGGCAGAATACCTGACCACCATGACAGTATAATAATAGTATATAATAATATCTGATATGTGTATATATTTTATATACCTTATATACCTAACCTAGAGACAGAGAGAGAGAGAGAGAGAGAGAGAGAGAGAGAGAGAAAGAGAGAGAGAAAGAGAGAGAGAGAAACAGAGAGAGAGAGAAAGAGAGAAACAGAGAGAGAGAAACAGAGAGAGAGAGAAAGAGAGAGAGAGAAACAGAGAGAGAGAGAGTGAGAGAGAGAAACAGAGAGAGAGATTTGTCGACTTAGTCATTGATAATTCAGCACAACCCAACCCCCCCAAAAAAGTAAAAACATTCATATTCTCAGAATAGCTGTGCTAAGTGTACTTTTTATTAATCTGTGGTTCAACCGCTGAGCGCTCAATGAAGGAGGAGCATCGGTCTGCAGAGAGTCACCGTACTGATGAGGTCGACGCCCAGATTGCAAAGTGCTTTTTTTTTAAGCACTTTGTCGTTGCTTTGCATTGGTGTCTTTTTTCATAAACATATCTCCCGGTCGGTTCTATTGATATGAAATGCTCTGATAATCAACGTAGAAGTTTTATTGTTTAATTGTAAATATTTACGATTTTTCTTTTCAGTTCTTTATATTTATTCCTTACTTCAGATTGGGAATAGGATTTATTTTTGCATACTTCAGCTTGTTTGTGTGTGTGTGTGTGTGTGTGTGTGTGTGTGTGTGTGTGTGTGTGTGTGTTCAGGAAGTCTTGATGTGCAAGAGCTCCATCAGGATGTTTTCATAATTCGTACTTTTGACAGTCTGATATACATCCGCTTAGAATGTATTTTGTTGAAAAGACACACACACACACACACACACACACACACACATGCGCGCGTGCACGCGCACAGGCAGTGTAGAAGAGGCTGATAATCAAGTCAGGGATAATGTACAGAACGCCGGTCATTATCTGGAAATCAGCCCCGACAGGGCGAACAGGACACCGACGTGGAGAGCAGGTGTGTTGCTTCGTGTGGGGCTTATTTTAGATAATGACCGGCGACGTTCTATACATTATCCCGCTTATACATTATCCCGCTGCATTCGACACTGTAGACCATACAATACTTTTGGACAGATTAGAAAACTGGGTGGGGCTTTCAGGCATAGTTTTAAATTGGTTTAAGTCCTACCTACAAAATAGGAACTACTTTGTTTCCATTGGTGACTTTGTTTCAGAATCAACAAATGTGACATGTGGAGTCCCACAAGGTTCGATCTTAGGACCCTCTCTATTCAACATCGACATGCTCCCACTAGGGCAAATCATGCAAAATAACAATATTGACCATCACTGCTATGCTGATGACACGCAAATCTATGTATCTCTATCACCAAATGACTATCAGCCCATAGATCTGTTGTGCCAGTGCATTGAGCAAGTCAAAGACTGGATGTGCCAAAATTTCCTTCAACTAAATGAGGACAAAACCGAGATAATTGTATTTGGTGCTAAAACCGAAAGGCTTAAAGTTACCCAACACCTTCACTCTCTGTCCCTGAAAACCTCAATCAAAGCCAGAAATCTAGGGGTTATCATGGATTCAGATTTACATTTCGACAGTCACATCAAATCAGTTACAAAATCTGCATATTATCACCTTAAAAACGTAGCAAAACTTAGAGGGCTCATGTCTACCGAAGACTTACAAACACTTGTACATGCCTTTATCACTAGCAAGCTTGATTACTGCAATGGTCTCCTTACAGGTCTCCCAAAAAAAACTCTAAGGCAACTACAGCTTGTTCAGAATGCTGCTGCTAGAGTTCTAACAAAGACCAAAAAATGTGAACATATTACACCAATTTTTAAATCATTACATTGGCTCCCTGTATGTCAGAGAATTGATTTTAAAATCATGTTGCTAACCTATAAATCCCTACATGGTTTAGGGCCAAAATATTTAACTGATATGCTTCCACTACATAAGTCTTCTAGACCACTAAGATCCTCTGAGACCAATCTGTTAATTATCCCCAGAGTCAACACGAAACATGGGGAAGCAGGATTTAGTTACTATGCAACAAATAGCTGGAATAAACTCCCTGAGGATTTAAGACTTGCCCCAACTCTGACAGCTTTTAAAACAAGACTGAAGACTTTTATGTTTGCTTTAGCTTTCTGCTAAATCTTAAATCTACAATGCTTCTATTTTTTATTTTATTAGTAACTTTGCCTTTATTTTCTCACTTTCTAAAATGCATTTTTATTAACTCTGCCTTTCTAAAATGTTTTTTTTTAAACTTTGCCTTTATTTTCTATCTATTTTACTTTTTACTTATCTATTATTTTATTTTATTGTATGACAATGTTTATATGTGAAGCACTTTGAGTCTGCCTTGTGTATGAAAAGTGCTATATAAATAAAGTTGCCTTGCCTTGCCTTGCCTTATTACACGGCTACTTGCCAAAACGAAAAATTAACTTCACACGGTGTGTCTTTTTACAATTACCATTGGTAGTGTTGATCAGCAGAGAAACAGTCCGCCAAAGACGTTGACGTCGCTTAGCAACCGAGTACGCTGGGGTTGATAAGTTACCGGACTACTTGCGGAGTGATACGAAAGACGTGAATCAGAGCCACTTTCCTTGACAGCGGTCATTATGTGCTTAGCAACGGTCATTATTGGAAAATAATTCACCACCGGAAGTCGGGGAGGCCCCTGCAAGTGAACGGAGCGTTCCACAGCGGAGAAGAGCCGTGTGATAAACTGGTTTAACAGAGACCCAAAGATGTTTGGATAGGGGACTGGTCCTAGAAATATGTTTCACACACACTGCCCTGACAGGACATCTGCTGGCCTCTGGACGCAAGGAAGATGGATATTTCAGAAGTAAGCACGGCCAACACACCAACGTTTGGCTTTCCCACCAAGAATCACTTCCTCGTGCACCATCTGACATTTTCTTTACATCCTTGGATAAATCAATACGGGGGGGGGTCACACACATTGATATGGACGGGTCAGGCCCCCACCATGGAGCCAGGCCACCTTCTGGTCTGGTCTTCTCCTCTGAGGTGAGCAGCTCTCAGCTCCTCTATCATCCAGGTGATTCTCAGAGGTCTCATTCGTTTGGTGAATGTGTGGGACAGCACATATGTTGCATTGCACTTTCTAATCTGCTTTTGGAGGAGGTCCAGCGATGGGACAAGCGTTTTAAATGAGGAATGACTAACACTCAAGGCATTACATCTTCACAAACACCAGAACACCAGTCACTCTGAGCACTCAGGAACCTCCCTCACCAGGTTGTGTGCCTACATATGCATGTCGTTTGAATAGGTGTGTGTGTCCTAGGGTTTTGCGTACTGTGGCAACCCGGCCCGGCCCCAATCAACGTAATGCAGAGCACCTGAGGAAGCCTGCTTAAAAGGCAGAGGCTTCCACGTTCACTGGAGGCTCTCTGGTGGCTGAGGTGGACGGAGAGTCCAGCCGTTGGGGCTGCGCCACGCGATCATCTTTGAGTTCTTTTTGTAAAAGAGTCTTATTGTTTAATTAAACGGGCCGTTGTGGCGGAACACCCAACAGAACTGCGTGCTGTTTGGACCAAGGCGGGTTCACTCCCCGAGGCGGGCTGCCACAGTACGTGCATTATTTGAATGTGTGTAGTACGTGTGTATGTGTGTGTGTGTAAGTGTACGTTTGAGCCACAATCTGATTGTGGCTCAAACGTACACTTCAATCTGATCCAGATTGTGGCTCAAGTGTGTACGTTTTGTGTGTGTGTGTGTATTTAATATGTGTGTATGATATGTGTGTTTGTGTGTGTTTGTGTGGTGTATGTGTGTGTGTCTTTCTCTTAGTGTGTGTGTATGTCAGTGAGTCTGCGGCAGGGCTGACGTATGGCGTGTGAAAGTGTGTCTTCTCTCCCACACTGGCGTTGTGGTCTGTGTGCGGCGGCCAGCTCAGGTGAAAGGGATCCTGGGAACTCCCAGGCCCTGCCTTCCCAGAAGCTTCTCTCAGCGCCGCCGCTTCACAATGGAACAAAGATGGTCTCAGTGTTGCAATGCTTCTTGGGAAACCCAAGCTAGGATATGATAGCCCATGACCATGACAGCAGGGGACTAGCAGGGCGCTACTGTAGGTATGACTCTGTCCCACACCGCCAGGAGCAGAGCTAGCCGCAAGGCTAGTCCGATTCCTCTCTGAGCTCTTACTGTAACCTAGCACTGCTACAGGGGGCTAAAGCAACGCTATTGGCAGAAAACCAAGTACATAGCGTGACACCAACCGAAAATATACAAAATAAATCCAGATGAACCAAACACATTCAATGACAAGGCAGGAATGCAGAACACGCTCAGCCTGG
>NW_028178918.1:0-12132 GCF_964030765.1 Micromesistius poutassou | reverse complement strand
GTGTGTGTGTGTGTGTGTGTGTGTGTGTGTGTGTGTGTGTGTGTGTGTGTGTGTGTGTGTGTGTGTGTGTGTGTGGTGTGTGTGTGTGTCTTTGCTCCAGGCCTGCGTCAGAAGGGTTAAACAAGGAAACTTGACCGTGGGATCGATCTGACTCACCCCCCCCCTCTTCCTTTTCTCCCTTCTCTCCCTCACCCACAGACCCACATACAACCCACACAAACATCCTATTATTTTGGTGTGTGTGTGTGGCACTCGCTCCAAGCTGGTACCAAATCAATAGAGACACCACTGATCCAGTCCAGTGAATCTGGTAAACAATATCCAGGCGTGGATTGTGTTTGGTGAGGGGTCATGACTGTATCTCTGACTGAGTGTGATTTGTTTCACACTCTACATGCACTGGTTCTACCTGTGGGCTAAAAACCTATTGTCCCCCTGAACACACACACACACACACACACACACACACACACACACACACACACACACACAGTCACACAGAAACACATGCAATCACACAGAAACACATACACACACACACACACACACACAAACCAGTTTCAGGCCATCTGGCAGGTGGTCTAATGAGGGTCACGACCCTCTATCTCTCTCATCCAATCACAGACACCCCCCCAGCCAACCACCACCTGTCCTAAATCCCGCTGGTTTACATAGTGACATTATAAACCAGGAGGTGACAAATACATAGATCAATAAGTCAATCAGTGCCATAAGCACGTAAGCTGTCTGGTTTCTAGTTTCCCAGTGAAAAGCAGTGAGGAGGAGATCCAGCCCCTGCCGTCCATGTCTGCACACACACACACACACACACACCTACTTTCCTATGTTTTTAGTCTTCCGTTGGGTTAGGACTCGTGTAGCGGGAAACCAGAGCAGTGTGACAAACATGTCCCACTTCCACACCCCTGGCCCAGTGCCACCAGCGCAGTCACTGGGAGTAATCCCTGCTGATTTCCCCCCCCCTCCCCCCCCCTCCCATCCCAGCACTGAACCAGTCTTCCCCAGGACTGGCTGACTGGGATTAGAGCCCAGATTAAGGCTGGGCTCCCACTTGTTATGGTTGCTGGTGGCGGGATGGATAAAGTCCTTCCACTAAGCCAGACAAAGACGGCGATGGGGGAGGGAGAGAGAGAGAGAGAGAAAGTACGGTAGGAGTGAGAGAAGATGTTTGATCGATAAACCACCAGGTTGGTAATCGTCTACGATGGCCGTGACCGTCTGTGCTGTACGGCTGTCCATCTGTCCAGGGTCGCTCTCTCTCTCTCTCTCTCTCTATCTCTCTCTCTCTCCCCGTCTCTGTTCCTCCCTCTCCCTCCCAGCTGCCATCTGTAGCGAGTGCGACAAGCCCCGCAATTAGCCAGCCCAGAAGAGCCGGGTCCTTTCCCCCATTGTGCGGTACTGAAGCTTTTCCTCGCTGCTCAATGGGAGGTCAGCCGTTATTGGCTGCCTGTCCCCTCGGCCCGACAATGGGGCTTTCTGAACATGAAGGACGAGATGTGAATAAGCTGCTACTGTTTTGGATTGACTCGCACAATGGCCGCCGTCCTTCCAAAAACATATAGCACCCTCAGACCAGTGTCCACTGATCACCAACAGAGAACTACATTTAAAAACGACAATACAAAAAAAAATGTGAAATCGCATGTTATTATTAAAAAGACAAAATAGCGAATATGAATAATTATTTGTGAAAATCCATGAATGGCAAAAGATTGGAAACTGTAAATGGGATTGATATTTAATAGAGCCAAGCGAGAATAATAACAGGGAATATTCTGGTGTATATAGTGGTCTGACAACCACTCTCCTACCTCAGGCATGGCAATGTCTGTCATTATTCTAATAGACTCTTTTCACAGAGGCATCATCACAGGACGATCACAGGTGTCGCTCATAACACTAATTGCTAAGGGATCCAGCATTGAAATCTGATTGGTCGAAACCAAACGAGAATGTAGAGCGAAGATGAACAAGAGTAGAGGGACTCAATAGGTGTGTGTGTCTGTGTGTGTATATGTATGTACGCACGACTGACTGATACGAGCTGTCGACACGAGTCATCATCCCATCTCAATTTGTCCATGCTCTCTCTCTGTCACAAACCAATGAGAGATGCTGCCTTCCTCGTGTGTGTGTGTGTGTGTGTGTCCCGATTGATCTGTCTATGTATACAGGAAACATTAAGTACAGGATGCGTTTGGCGGGTAACTGAGCCCTTCCACGACTCGGTGTGGCTCTGAGCACTTTGGAATGTGATTAGAGCGCTCTTGTCTGCTCGCCTGTTTTGTCGCTCGCGTCGTTTGTCACGCCGCCCAGGTCCCACGGCCACCGCGAGATGCTACTCTGTGACTGGATGAAGGAATAACATGGATGCCTCGTGGGTATCGCCAACCAATTAGGGGACAATAGCAGCAATGTCTTCACGGTGATGACTTCACTGCAATTCAATTTGGCATTACACAGGTGTGTGTGTGTGTGTGTGTGTGTGTGTGTGTTATTTCATGCATTCAATCGTTCATTCATATTCATGCAGAACCATCCTCTGCTGGTCAGAGCTGCGTCAAACCTATACATCTGCAGCCCTGGTATGAACCGTTGGCTCCTATTTCATCAGATGATCAAAGAAGTGTTTATAATTGATTGACAGCGATACACCGGCCTCCTCATCCACAGTCGATTCCTCTGAACCAGCGCACCACAATGATAGCATCTTCACTTCTCATGGTAGATCTAGATTGCGTTAGGTGCTTGGTTTAAGTGTGTGTGTGTGTGTGTGTGTGTGTGTGTGTGTGTGTGTGTGTGTGTGTGTGTGTGTGTGTGTGTGTGTGTGTGTGTGTGTGTGTGTGTGTGTGTGTGTGTGTGTGTGTGTGTGCCATTCCTCTGTGACAGTGGCAGTGATTTAGGAGAAGCCATTAGTAGCAAAGCGACGTTAATCCATCCGACGGCCGGGGCGATGAAAGTTTCATTAAAGTGTCCATCAGTCAACTCTGTCACGTGGGGGCGGGGGTGGGTGGATCCAGTGGTTCTCTGGGCCGTCCTATCGTGCTGCTCTCTCACCAGGGCGAGCCCCAGTATCCCGCCCAGTAACTCAGCACATCAGTAACTCAGGGGCCGACCATTGAAGGTCACCGTCCTGCGTGTAGAATACAACGACCGGGGTTAATGAGCGATGGTGAAAAGACGAAAGACTTTTTGACAAGGTTAATCAAAATTGTCATTTCAGTTGCCATGTACTGCATTTGTACAGTGCTTTTCTAACCAGAGGCCACTCAAAGTTACAATATTGCCAAACATGCATGTTCCATTCATGCACACATTCACCATTCACACACTGACGGCGGAGTCCACCACGCAAGGCGACAGCCAGCTCGACGGGAGCAGTGAGGGTTAAGGTGTCTCGCTCAGGGACACTTGCCACCAAAAGAAAAATATATATTTGTATAGTTTATGCGCAATTTTCGCTGGATCTGAAATGGTCGCTCAGTATGGATTTTGGACCTGGCTTCAGGTCGTTAATGCAAGCCTGCCGCGAGCAGATGTGGCCGCTCGCTGACTAGGAACCAGGGATTCAGGTGAGCACAGCCTGCTTTGTAATCAGGTCCTCCCACTGTTCCCAGGCAGGTCTGGTCGCAGCCGCTGCCAAGCAGGAGAGCAGAACGCGGCGAGCTGGTTGGCTCTGAATGCGTGCATCTCTCCCGAGACGGGGGAACAGCAACAATCGAATCCCAAATGATGCAGCCTATATTTAAATCTGCTTGCATTGCTGGCCGGAGACAGTGTGAAATGAAGAATGCACAGCGAATCTCCCCCCTCGAAGGTCAGCCACAGGAAAGAGCTGACGGAGAAGAGGGGAGCTGGGGGGTGTCTAACAGGCCGTTAACAACCACACTCTGCTCTAGCAGTACTACCTCCCGGCTTCTCCTCCCTGCAAGACCCTCTCCCTCCTCCCATAAATAACACCCACCATAAGTCATAGAGTGCCTCTCTTGCTTGCTCCCCCTCCCTCGCTTGCTCCTTTTCATATCCACTTTATGTGTTTAATACCCACAAAGTATAGCCACACATGGAAACCTGGGCACCATGGAACACACCACGAGGTAGGGGTGGGTGGAGGTGAAGGTAGTTTCATGAGGCTTCATGGAATCAACTAAAAAAAGAATAACAAGAAACTGTACAGGGGTAATTTGCCTGAGCAGGTGATGGATTAACTGAACAACTCCCCGATGCCACCCATGTTGTATCCCATGTTGTAGAGAGTCACAACAATGGTAATATTAAATCGGATGATTATTTCAACGATAACCGCTCCGTTTTGATCGCTTCCATCGGCCATGTCTAATAATTGATCGCACCGAGGGGGATTGAAACCGCTGAATTATGCATCGTAACGGGGTCAGACTGCTGCTGCTGCCGCTGGATTTACGAGACATTTTTTCTCCCATCACAGGTGATAATATTGTTCCAGCGTCTTTATCGTAAATCACCAAGCTTTCTGAGGCTTCCGCGCTATGCTCCGATATCCAGACTGAATAAACGATCAGCGAAAGCACCGTTACATTTTACATTTAATGGTATTTGGCAACGCATTTATCCAACACTCGACTCGCAACGATTTTTATACACACACCGACGGCGATGACAACCAAGAAAAGCAACGGGGGAAGTCAGGGTGAGGCGTCTCGCTCAGGGACACCTCGACACTCACACGATATATAATAATAATAATAATAATATAATAATATAATACGATATATAAGTCAACACGCTCTACCTCCTGAGCTGCTGCCGCCTGCCGCCATCTTTCTGCGTGTACAATTCCCGTCAGGCCTTACGAATGGGGCTCACGTTTCAACCGGGGAAACCAAGAACCCGCCCAACCCTTAAACCCGTTCAAAGTGACAGGTTGTTGATTATTGTTTTAATCTTAATCCCCCGTGCTGCACAGATGTAGCACTCAGGCTTTCCCAAATATCACCAGGGGATATACAGTCCTAATACCCGGGGATGGATGTCTGTGTTGCTGTGTGGTTTGATAGTTTGTTCATGCTAATACGACGGGGCTCTCGGAAAGAGGCAATAACAGGAATATATTTGTATGCGTCGCCTGAGGTGCAATCCCTAAATAAAGTAAGGAGACCTCTTTTTAGAACGTGAACATCCAATGACCCCCCCATGTGTCGTGAGACACTCCCCCTGACTCCCAATCCGGGAGCAATTATTCATATATTTCAGTGATTTTTCTTGATTTTTCTTCCCTAACTGTTAATATTTTTTGAGGATGGCAAATTAGATGAACTTGGCTTGTAACCCCTTAAGCAGTAAACCAGTTGGATCTATGCCAAGCCCTGACTATCAATAAAGCGCTGGGGGTTATTCCAATGCATACTTGAGCTTCTTTGCCTGTTAAACCGTAGCAGGGAGCTGTAACTCCCAGCTGTGTTGGGGTAACCGCGGTGGGGTAACCAAAGTTGGGAATTATTTTGGAAGTGGGTGTGGTGGGACGTTAAATTATACAGTAGCCCCCAGCGGACGGACACACACACACACACACACACACACACACACACACACACACACACACACACACACACACACACACACACACACACACACACACACACACACACACAGTTGAAAGAGAAGATGGCGAG
Organism: Micromesistius poutassou; assembly: GCF_964030765.1. Taxonomy (NCBI): domain Eukaryota; kingdom Metazoa; phylum Chordata; class Actinopteri; order Gadiformes; family Gadidae; genus Micromesistius; species Micromesistius poutassou. The sequence goes on along the minus strand of NW_028178918.1, from coordinate 6,460 downwards.
GCTGCGATGTTGCAGACTTCGCCCGCACTGGGGGGTTCGTTATCTTGATGAGTGCCGGTCCCTCGGAGACCCCCCGCGGTTTATTTTTTTACATTTTGATCATGAGCACAACATCACCATGTGCTTTGCGTCCAGCTCACCATGAGGTCTGAGGGCCGTTCAAAACGTTGATGCAGTCGCAGCCACTGATGAGTTCCTGAGCAGGCAGAGTGCTGGTGTTAGGTCGACAGACAGGCAGGCAGGCAGGCGGACTTCCGCACAGACACGGATCAATTCCTACCTCGTCTCTCCCAGCGATGGTTCCTGGGATTACAGAGAACAGGATCCCCCCCCGGGGAGCCGTTGCGGGAGAAGGGAATGTGTGCACGCCTGCAGAGGCATGCACACGTGTGTGTGTGTGTGTGTGTGTGTATGTGTGTCTATGTTAGTGTTTGTGTGTGTGTGTCTATGTTAGTGTCTGTGTGTGGGTTTGTGTGTGTGTACAACTTCCAACCCAGTGAGGGATCTTTTGTTTGTGTGCCGACCGGATTTGATGGAATGAAGGGTGTAGTTGGGAACACACACGCAAACATGTACACACACATGCACACACGCACACACCCATCACCTTATCTCACCTCCTCCCCCTCCACCCTTCCCCCCCCTACACCCTTCCCATTGGGCTGTTATGTAGAGCAATGGCAGCTTAACTCTCTACTGTCTGCTCCAGCCCCGATCCCTCTAAAGCCCCGTCCGTATATATAGCTTACCCCCCCCCCACTGCTCCATCACTATGCGGATGAACTTGTGTTCCACTTTTCCATCAGAACCAGACTGGCTGGGGAATCCCTTTTGTGTCTGCGCCACATGTTTGGGTTGTCACACGGCCGCGTTGGAAACTAACAGAGCGGTTTAACTCCTCGGCCACATGCCGACTGCATGAGCAGCAAAGTCTGTTGTATAAGTCAGTCGTTTGTTATTCATTTTGTTTTATTTGAATGAAACACATGTGTCGCTCTGGATAGTGTATAGGCCAATATAATATTTATGGGGTGTGTGTGTGTGTGTGTGTGTGTGTGTGTGTGTGTGTGTGTGTGTGTGTGTGTGTGTGTGTGTGTGTGTGTGTGTGTGTGTGTGTGTGTGTCTGTGTGTCCCATGCCAGCCAGTGTGCTGCAGGTATATATCCTCAGTCAGGCAGTCTGTGACCACTTGCCTAGTAGGAATGGGTCAGAATATTAGATTATTCGTTCCTGAGGGTCAAAGTCGATTTTTAACATTTGGACCGTTAACATTTTTTCCCATTCAAATAAACAAGAATTAACGGATGTACAGAAAAACAATATACACAATACACAAGCATAAGTATTAATATACAGTATATGCATACAACACAAACACTGATCACTGTTAAAGTTAGTTTTTTTGCGTTTAAGATATTGAGTGATTTCTTGCCGATGATCCATGGCTGCCTTTGTGAATGTCGGCACACATCGAATAATCGATTATTCGTTCATACCACCCACTGATTATTCGACCATGAAAAATTTGAGTTATTCACATCCCTATTGCCTAGTGGGTGGGGGGGGGGTGATAGTGTGGAAGTCTGATTGGTATCTAGGAGCCATGCAGAGCCAACACATTTGTCCTCTGCAGAGATGCCCACAATCGCCTCCCAGCTAATGCTATTAGCTCCGTATTAGCTACTACATGTAGATATTAATACATAAAACAATCCAGCTCATGCTTTAACTACATATAATGTGTAGATATTACAGCCATACAGCGTTTAATTCTGTGCAGATGGCTGTCTATTAGCTAAAAACAATGTATTCATATCTGTATTTGTACTCCATGTCTTCACAGTATAAACACCAGACCATTTCAGTGGTAATCTTTTTGAACATTGGTCTGGTTATGCTTATACAGCACGAGTAAACTTTGAACATAGTGATTTAATAACGGTAATACTGCATAAATAAACATTGTTTTAACTCAATTTAGCAAATGTTTGTGCTGTGTTTATTAAGCAGCAATACTTCAGGCATCATTTTAGTGCTTCCCTCACTTAATGCTCTGAGCAGATGGCGTCTAGTTTTAATACTGCATAATTATTGTGAATAATTGGTGTTATTATTATTAGTGGAGGTAGTTCTTTGATGGTGTATTGCTTTGTACCTGACCAGCTAGGATACTAATAAAGTGGGCTCATAGCGAGGGCTCGGGGGAGACTCTGCCTCTATATATAAATACATAGCCCACTTAGGCCGGGCGGGGAGTGGGAAAAGTACCGCAGTGAGGAAGAGTTTGATTTGGAGCGCTATCTGAATGAAGACTATAAAAAGCCTCTGAAGTGAAATGCCAAGTAGACTGGCAGATGCCGCCCTGGTGTGAAGGAGGGTTAGCAAGAGGTGTGTGTGTGTGTGTGTGTGTGTGTGTGTGTGTGTGTGTGTGTGTGTGTGTGTGTGTGTGTGTGTGTGTGTGTGTGTGTGTGTGTGTGTGTGTGTGTGTGTGTGTCTGTCTCTGTCTCTGTCTCTGCGTGTGTATCGTATAGTGTGTAACGTATAGTGTGTATGGTATAGCCTATAGCTGTAGGCGCAGTGACCTGCAGTGTGAGGTGGAGCTCTCCAGGGTGCTGAAGCAGCAGGGCTGCAGCAGTGGGGCCCGTGCTGCGGTACAGGAGCCCTCCCTGATTACCACAACCTACACATTCTCAGGAGCTGAGCGCTGGGAGCGAGGGGGGGGCACGCCGGGCGGGGGGTCATTTGAAACGGCCGGCGTGATTTCTGCTCTCGCCGCACAGCGAGAGTCGAGGCACGAGGAGGAGTCTGGAGAATGATGCTGATTTAGCGATGCCGTTGTAGAGCGGGCGGGTGGTAGTAGTGGGCGGGTTTCCATGGATTAGCGGCAAAGCCTCTGGAACCTGACTCTCCCAAACCACCCTGTCTCCAAAACAACACATGATGTACGCGCATGTCTCTCGCTCTCTCTCTCTCGCTCTATTTCTCTCCCGTTCTCTCTTCCCATCAGTCTCGTTATCGCTCTCTCTCCTGCTCTTCTTCTCTCTCTTTCTATCTCTCTCTCTCTTGCTCTCTCTCCTTCTTTCTCTCTCGTTCTCTCTCTCCCCCTCTCTCGTCTTCTCTCTCTTTCTCTCCTCTCTCGCACACACCCCACTTCTGCCCTAGGGCTGCAGTTTGTCTTCTGCCATTCCTCTCCTTGGAGATTTGGGGAGTATTTATGTAGATTATTGGTGGAAAGTAGGTTAAGATTAATGTGGCAGAGCTGCCACCCAATATATATTTATTTATTTTAGGAATTTGCTCTCGTCAGTGTGTTGGACGAGTCAGGTCCATGTTGCAAGCTCTTAACAGTGCAGAGTGCGTTATTCTGAATTGCAAAGCTACGCTTTCAGCAAGCTGCATTGGGATCAGCAGCAAATATGTTTCTGTTGTTAAAACTATGAATCAGATGAACCCAAAAAGACAGGAAATAAGCTGAATTGGCCATCAACTCCTCCATTAATCAACACGCCCACGAGCCAACTCGGAGGTCAATGAGCGCGTGGGGGCGGTGAGATTACTAAATGGGTTTGTGTCCTGTTTTATCGTTTTCAACACATTGAGGCAAGTTGCATTGTAAAAAGAATAAAGAAAGCAAAGTTTAGCAGAGGTTTTTAAATGTCAAGCGTTCCCCACCATCTTAGATTCAATTTGATTCAGACATTTAATGGATTCCCAAAATAGCGTTCTGACCTTTTGAAAGCTTTTCTCCTGAACCGGCTGTTTCTGTGTTTATCTCTCCAACACACAAACATGCGTCATTTTGAGGTAGAAAGGAAATGTTGTTTGATCTAAAATATTCATTAAACATATCTGAAATATAATGACAACGGCCATCTTTAATACCTTTCTTTTCCTTAATTTTTGCAAATCTTTTCCAAATGTTGTTGCAGAAATGCTTTGTTTATCCGTGCATATCCCTTCCTCCAGTTCCTGTCATATATATCACAGCTCCTGAGATATTTTCCATATTTCAGCAGCATCTTTAATCTTTAATGGGGATTGAGCAAAGTTATTCAAAGCTGATAAAGCTGTTAAAAAAAGTGTGTGTGTGTGTGTGTGTGTGTGTGTGTGTGTGTGTGTGTGTGTGTGTGTGTGTGTGTGTGTGTGTGTGTGTGTGTGTGTGTGTGTGTGTGTGTGTGTGTGTGTGTGTGTGTGTGTGTGTGTGTGTGTGTGTGTGTGTGTGGGGTCCATCCCTGGTGACCTTGCCTTCTGAGGTCAGTCTATTCAATTCATAGTTGAAATGTAAGAAAGTACTTACCACTTCCAGCATTGCTTCTATCCAGCCTCTACTAAATTCACCTCCCTGTTACCTCTGTGGCTTTACTCAGCCAATGGCTTGTCTTAGATTAGGATGACCTTTATGACCGGCCAGTGGCTACCCTCCATCGGTCATCTATTGTGTTACTGCCACTTGGAATCAGGAGTCAGAATAACGTACGGTGGTCCATCTCCTATTCTGGTGGTCTCGCCGTCTCTACAGCCCCTTCCTCCTTAGCCGCTGTCTCCCTCTCTCTCCCTCTCTCTCCCTCTCCCTCCCTCTCCCTCCCTCTCCCTCCCTCTCCCACTCTTCCCCTCACCCCCCCTGGGAAAGCAGGGGAAATGAGGGAAGAGGGGTTGTGCGGGGGTGAGGTAATTCAATTGCGTTCGGTGTTGAGGGAAAACATGATAAGTTAGCTGTGATGACGTTTGGGGGAATAGGAAATGGGATTTCTCCATTCTCTGTGTTTCGGTCGTTCGTTGTTTCTGTCTTTCACTCCGTCTTTACTCCTTAGCAAATGGCAGCAAAACGCTCAATTCGATTTCTTCTTCTAAGCTACTCACTGTCTCCACATCCCAGCTCTTTAATTATGGAACCAAAGGCTTTCCGTGCAACAAAGAGTCTGTCGCTCTCCTCGCTCTCGCTCTCGCTCGCTCTCTATATCTCTCTCTCTCTCGCTCTCTCCCTCGCTCTCTCTCTCGCTCTCTCTCTCTCTCTCTCTCTCACTCCGCTCTCGCTCTCTCTCACTTCATATTCTTTCAATATAACACACACATTCTTTGTTATATTTTGATGGTCAGGGATCTGTCCCTTTGTCCCCTTTTATCAGTCTTGAAAATACAATTGGTTCTCATTGTCCCAAGAAAACACACACACACACACACACACACACACACACACACACACACACACACACACACACACACACACACACACACACACACACACACACACACCAAACACACAGGGCGCATGTCAGGGGAAGCAATCTGTAAGACTTCAAATGAAACTCCCCTCATTGTACTTTATTGCTTTTCTCCCCCCCCCCCCCCCCCCCCCTGCGTAGCCCGTAGTCCTTGCGGGGCATCTATCTGTGTTCTATCGGGTTATCAAGCCAAGGTGACAGCGCCTGCTCCCTCTCATCCAGAGGAATTCCTGGCCTAGCACATTACCATCGATCAGAGCGTCTCTGCTCCTGTCGGTCTGTCTTCGTCTCGCTACTGAAGGTCTCCGGGTTATTTTCGCTCCCTTTTTTTTTGTTAACACAATCTCGGATCTCATGTTTATTTTAATTGTATCTTTTATTTATATTGTTCAGTACAGCTCTATCCGATAGAGTAATTGCAGGGGATTTCGTCGGCCTTAATCACCGTGCGGTTGCCACTTCCATCACAGTTTACCTAGCGCGTTTCTAATGGGTGGCTGTGGTGCCGTGGTGTAACTTCTCACCAGCGATTCCTTCCCTTCCATCGCTGAGATTAGGAGCCGTTAAGGTTTTTTTTTTCAGATGGGTGTTTTGGTTCATGGGTTCACACGCGCTGCCGTGTCACCCTGGAGGATGGCGTTCACACACGCGTCCACGACGGGTGTGCACAGGGGGTGCATGTACATCGAGGGATAACTTGTGTCAGCCTCGTTATGTAAGGCTGATGGACACTGTGTGTGTGTGTGTTGTGTGTGTGTGTGTGTGTGTGTGTGTGTGTACACGCGCATGTGTGCGGCACGCATGCAACAGAGTGCCTTTTTGCCTAGCGGAGTTGTTGACGTCCCAGTGACAGTGGTGTCATTGTGAGTCCACTGCCCCCGGACCCTGCAGCGGTGTGTGTGTGTGTGTGTGTGTGTGTGTGTGTGTGTGTGTGTGTGTGTGTGTGTGTGTGTGTGTGTGTGTGTGTGTGTGTGTGTGTGTGTGTGTGTGTGTGTGTGTGTGTGTGTGTGTGTGTTCCCAACACACAGCAGCTGTGAAAGAAGAGAAGAGCCACATTATTCTGACACTTGAGTTACCGCCATGAAACAGATGCTTAATGGAGCCGTGTTGTTGTTGGAGTCGGTCTCTAATCCACAACGTGCTCCTCCTCTCCACGCAGGAACTCAGAGCGACCGCTGATCTCCACCCTCCTGTGCTTTTCGGGGCACTCCCTTCCAATCTGGCCACACACACACACAC
>NW_028178919.1:12500-15903 GCF_964030765.1 Micromesistius poutassou | reverse complement strand
GGAGGAGCGGTTAGGAGGAGGTGACAGCGGTTAGGAGGAGGTGACAGCGGTTAGGAGGAGGTGACGGAGCGGTTAGGAGGAGGTGACAGCGGTTAGGAGGAGGTGACAGCGGTTAGGAGGAGGTGACGGAGCGCTCCTCTCATTAGGACGGACGCGCTGGGCGGGTTCACTCAGGGGTTAGGAGGCCAGGCTGGAGAGGAAACTTCGGAGAGTTCTTTTTTAAATCTGAACGATACATTTTCGATTAGCATTCATGAGGACGAGGCAAGGGTGCTGGAGTACGACGCTCTGGAACACGGCCTCTTCTGCGGTGGTCCACACCAATCTGCCCTTCCTTTGAATATCATTATTCCTTTGACTATTATTAGGCCATGGAAATATTAATTAAATATATATGACCCTATTTTTATATTTCTTTAGACTATCACGGTAAGAGCAGGTTGTTCACTGAGTGAATACTTTTGGATTTCTTTTTAATTTGATTTTATTTTATTTGTATTTCCCTTAATCACAGTTACAGTCTGGGAGGGCTTAGCACGTTCTGTTTATGACACGCCCTGACTCTACACCCAGAGGGAGAGGAAGAACCTCCATCAGCGAGGAACACAGAGCAGAACACAGAGCAGAACACAGAGCAGAACACAGAGCACAGAGCAGAACACAGAGCAGAACACAGAACACAGAGCAGAACACAGAGCACAGAGCAGAACACAGAGCAGAACGTAGAGCAGAACACAGAACACAGAGCAGAACACAGAACACAGAGCAGAACACAGAACACAGAGCAGAACACAGAGCAGAACACAGAGCAGAACACAGAGCAGAACACAGAACACAGAGCAGAACACAGAGCAGAACACAGAGCAGAACACAGAACACAGAGCAGAACACAGAGCAGAACACAGAACACAGAGCAGAACACAGAGCAGAACACAGAACACAGAGCAGAACACAGAACACAGAGCAGAACACAGAGCAGAACACAGAGCAGAACACAGAACACAGAGCAGAACACAGAGCAGAACACAGAACACAGAGCAGAACACAGAGCAGAACACAGAGCAGAACACAGAACACAGAGCAGAACACAGAGCAGAACACAGAGCAGAACACAGAGCGGGATCCCTCCTTCCAGGATGGCTGCCATAACTGTAACACATACAAAATGTAATATGTTCAAAAGGTTAAATCAATGTTGTGTAACGTCTTGATCACTGTGGGGCTGACAACATGAGTTTTGATGGTACTGATAAACTATAAAATAGAACCTCCTAGAACCAGCTGCTGGGCCGTTGCTATTGACACGTCTCAATGGAGTGACGATAAGGACCACACAGAGAACACTTTCACTCTCACCCCGCGACTCCCAAAGCCCTGTACCCGGAGAGGAGCCCACCCGAAAAATAAAAAACCATAATGATGTCAGTGAGAAGGTGAAAATCCCTTCTCACTGTCTCTCCCCTCACTTCATATTGATGTGGTGTTTGGACTTCCGGAGCACTAGGGGGCAGAAGGTTAACCCAGCCTTGGTCAGGGAAGTTCCCCTCGTTAGTGGTCTGACCCAATCAGTCCAGCTGGGACTGATTGGCTTGGGGGGGACGAGAGGCCAGTACTAGAGCACATGCTATGTTTTGTTAGGCTATGCTAGGCTAGGCTATGCTATTTGATGCAAACAGTTGTTTCTTTTTGGAACATTGCTTTATTTTTGTAATCAATGGATTTATTTTTGTTTATTTATTCTTGGACTGTTTTGAAGTAAATAAAACTTCACTTTTTTGTCCTGACACGATTGCCCTCGTTTTTGGCCACACTCTCCGATCTCGTCGTCCGTATCCCCAATCCGTGGGGTGACCACGCAGGTCCCTCACAATGTCCCGTTTTAGCACTTAGGCTACGAGTCATTTTATCTCCTCCAGCTCATAGACATACAATCGATCAATAGGCCACTAAACCACTGTAAATGAAGCACTGTAAATGAAGCACTGTAAATGAATCACTGTAAATGAAGCACTGTAAATTAATCACTGTAAATGAAGCACTGTAAATGAAGCACTGTAAATTAATCACTGTAAATGAAGCACTGTAAATGAAGCACTGTAAATGAAGCACTGTAAATTAATCACTGTAAATGAAGCACTGTAAATGAAGCACTGTAAATGCTTTGCATGTCTTTTGTGTTTAAGTCTCAGGTGACTTTTCTTGTGGTTGTCTTATACATTGTTTTATTTTATATTCTGCGTTGTTGAAGGGAGAGACTCAAGCATTTCATTGATGCTGCTTTAAATGTCGTGAATATGACGTCTGTGATGAACATCTTGGAAAACAGCCCATCCTTTGTTTAAGAATGATGCATCTTAAAATGAAGGCATTCAAACTGACGACGGGTCCACCAGATGAACCTGGAACAGGAACGGTAGGACCGACTGATAACGGTGTTAGGACCATGTGTTGCGTTCACCTCAGGTGGTCAAACGGTTTCATCTTCTGGTCCGAGTGAATTCAGGAAGCTCCGCGTGCTGTTGGACAGCAAACACACTGAACCGAACCCTGGTTGGTGGAACGACCGGAACGTCGCACTGTAGGGAACGGGCGGGATTGTTTTAGAAGATAGCTTCACAGACCGCTTCACACGCTGAGGAACACCTCGACTCTACTGCCACGACTCTACTGCCATGACTCTACTGCCACGACTCTACCACCATGACTCTACTCTACCACCATGACTCTACTGCCATGACTCTACTGCCATGACTCTACTCTACCACCATGACTCTACTGCCACGACTCTACCGCCATGACTCTACTCTACCGCCATGACTCTACTCTACCACCATGACTCTACCGCCATGACTCTACTCTACCACCATGACTCTACTCTACCACCATGACTCTACCACCATGACTCTACTCTACCACCATGACTCTACTCTACCACCATGACTCTACTCTACCACCATGACTCTACTCTACCACCATGACTCTACCACCATGACTCTACTCTACCACCATGACTCTACTCTACCACCATGACTCTACTCTACCACCATGACTCTACCACCATGACTCTACTCTACCACCATGACTCTACCACCATGACTCTACTCTACCACCATGACTCTACTCTACCACCATGACTCTACCACCATGACTCTACTCTACCACCATGACTCTACTCTACCACCATGACTCTACTCTACCACCATGACTCTACTCTACCACCATGACTCTACTCTACCACCATGACTCTACTCTACCACCATGACTCTACTCTACCACCATGACTCTACCACCATGACTCTACTCTACCACCATGACTCTACTCTACCACCATGACTCTACTCTACCACCATGACTCTACTCTACCACCATGACTCTACTCTACCACCATGACTCTACTGCCACG
>NW_028178920.1:0-15064 GCF_964030765.1 Micromesistius poutassou | reverse complement strand
CTCTTTCTCTCTCTCTCTCTCTCTCTCTCTCTCTCCCTCACACACATGGAGACTGCTGCATCCTACTCCTCTTCCTCCGTGGTCTAATTCCACATCTCTCTCTCTCTTTTTGCTGTCTTTCTCTCGCTCTGTACTTCTCACCCCCATGCAACTCTCTTCATTTCTCCTCTGGAGCATGGCTAAAAAAAGGCACTGTGTGTGTATGTGTGTGTGTGTGTGTGTGAACGATTTCCATTCACCCCCTCCCCAATATGCAGACTACTATTTTAAAGAAGGGTTTCAAATACTAAATGAATGCAAATGAGCCCCCTGAGCTTGAACGGCAGAGAGAGAGAATATCCCTTATAAAGAAAGAGATGAAATAAATTAATAAAGAGGGCTTTATCTCCGGGAGCACGCGGAGGCTTCCATTCCACCAACGAAGTATGTGTGAAATCCAGAGACGGGCTCCTCTGCCTTAATTGCACTTGGCCGTTATCAGGCGAGTGCGAGCCCAGTGCTGCTGCTATGCCCTCCTTCACAGATTACAAGGATCATCGTGTCCTCCGGGTGCTCATTTACCATTTTTCAGTTTCCCGATCCCGCTTCTCAGTGACTGTTGTGTCATTAAAACAGGCCACGTCCGCCCTGCCGTGGGTGCGGTGGACTCGCAAGGGGCCAGTGTGGTTATCCATACCCCCCCCCCCCCCCCCCCCCGGAGCCCCTGGTGTCCCACCAGTCGCCGCCTGCCCGTCTCTCTACACCAACCGCCCGACCACCCCCGTTGGACGTGGTCACCGCTCTGTCTCAGTGGACGCACAGCGCACCTACAAGAGGACAAACAGGGAGAAGAATCCGGATTCTGTGAAACTGAGAGGGGTTTCTTTAGGTGGTGAAAAAGTGCTTTGCCCAGGATTTCTGTCCCAGAGCGTTGCCTCATCCATCAGTGGGATAAAGACCTGAAACTCTGAGGAGGGGACGGGTTGGGGGAGGGGAGAGGAGAGGGAGGGAGGGGGGGTTATAACTCGGTCACACCTGTCCTGCCGTAGCACTGCAGATTATATATCACTGTTTCTCCCTGCTGTCAACCTGCACTGACAGCCGTACACACGAACGCGAGCACACGCACACACGCACACACACACACGGCTAAGTTATAGGCACGCTCCATCACAAAAACCCTCACCACAAGGGGCCAGGGTAACGAGTGAAAGGATGCCATTCCTGCCACAAAGAACAGCATTGCTGCCAAAGATACGGTTAAATCCAAGATGACGTGCGGCTGAGAGAACGTTCAACCGATGCTTCGGGAGTAGAAGCTGTGGTGGCATATGTTTGTCGGAAAAAAGACAGACGGAAAGTGTGTGTCGTAGAAGCCAACAGCTGCCAAGCCGTAAGTGTGGCATTCAAGAACTGATACATGTAGCTCTCGAATCTCTTGTAGACTCGAAGACTAGTCTTAAGGTTTGCATGCTAATACAGCCCGGTGAGTGGAGTGGACTATGAATCCCAAGTAGTTATTCAAGGAGGCCTTCCGGCTACTAGGAATCTTCAGAAGGACTCGGCCACATAATGAGATGAAACATGGATAATGAGAGCATCAGTTCACACACTTCAAATCACAGAAAGAATCGTGACCATTTAATTGGATACTGCAAAGGCTTGAATGAAAACACTACAAAACTACAAAAAAATACAAACTCAATTTTGGGGATATACGATTAAAGCATCCAAGCAAATCTCTATTAGGGCAAAAAAAAGAAGGAATGAAGGAAAATGTTATTCCATCGACAATAAAACAATACTTTGTGGTTTAGATCTCGCATGGCACTCCCTTATCCGCTCCCTTGGATAGGGATCAGGGGGGTGTGCATCACATTGTTTGGTTAACAAGCAACTCATTAGCTGAACAAAGCCCACTCACACACACACACATACGTCCCTGAATCGTCTTTGGCCCCTCGCCCTGAACCTCAGAACATGCTGCGTCTCTTCAGGACCCTGGTCAGGAAGGTGAAGTACACGTAGCTCAGGCAGACCAGCAGGTTCTTCACCGCGTACAGCACGGGCGTCACGCACGCACCGAGCGCGCCCAGCAGGGCCAGGCGCAGCACCAGGAAGGGGAAGTCCTGCAGCACCACCCCGGCCCAGGACACCAGGGGGTTCCTGGGGTCCACGGCCAGCCGCAGGGCGGACAGGAAGGCCAGGACGAAGACGGGGACGGCCCAGGCCGAGTAGAAGACCCGGGGATCCGCCGCCATCCGCAGCATCTCCGCCGCGTCCAGCCAGAACAGGAAGCTGTCGGCGAACGCCTCGGACCGCGGGTCGCTGGACCACAGGAAGCGGAGCGGGCCCGGGCAGTGGGTCGGCGCGTACAGGTAGGTCCGCACGGGCATGGCGTGCCTGTGGGGGTCGTGCGAGAGGTAGCCTCTGGCGCTCGCTGCAGGGGTGACGTTGATGACGGCGGAGGTGGCGCCGGGGGTGTCCGTGGGAGCGGGGGCTGGGGGGCCGTTCTGGCTGACGGTGGTGTCGGGGTGGTCGGGGTGGGGGAGCTGGCCCGTCACGGTGGTCACCTTCCCCAGGTGGGTGAGGACGGGCCCCCGCATGTCGAAGTCTGCGCCCGGACTGCTGCCAGCTGGGGCCGGATTGGACCAGATTGGACGAGAGCTTGTTATGGTTTTCGATGACATCACTCTCCATCCGTTTGGGTCCATGTGTGTGAATAAATGAATGTATGTGCCTTTTCACTTTGAGGCTTTCATTTATTAAATGTTTTGTTTTAGTAGTAGTTCACCAGCGAATTTTTGTGAATGCTTGGCATAACTAAGAAATAAGAAATTAATACATTGAGGATAATGGACGATTTAAGATACAGCAAATACAAAAATAACACAGCCACATATTGATGGAGCAAAGATTATTTGTGATTGATTTGTGGTTGGCCATTCACTCCCATTACTCCTATCATAACAATGTTCTCAACGGGAATATTCTCAAAGATGGAACAAGTTCCATTATTGATGTCAATCAAGTGAATGGCAATGAAACACAAAAACGTATTACCGTTACCATAAAGAGGTCATGTGACGCGTTACCTTTCCCCGTGAGACTGCAGGGGCGAATCCTTTCGACGACATCCACACAGATGAGGCAGAGGAGCACCAAGGAAACCGGCAGCTCGGTGAAATGATCTAGAGTCTGTCCGGCGTCCACCTGTACCTGAGGGCCCGTTCAATCCAAAAGGAAAAAAAAAATAATTAGGGAGAGCTGACACCAGGGAACGGGAATTACGATGAATTAAAACCCAGACAAAATTAATGAACGGAATATGACCGCATAGAAATAGACATAATAATGATAATTATGAACGCCTCGTATTTCATCACCACGGCGATTAAAACACCGTCAAGTGCATACCTGATAAGTATTAGGACCATAAATATATCTGACAGGCATCCATGCAGGTAATTCATGTGGCAGGTGGTATTTTTCACACACAGCTCAAAATGTGCTTTAACCAATGTCCACTCACTTTATGGTGATGGGCATGGAGGGTTGTTGTTAATGGACAACCTTTTTATGCAAAATCAGTTACTGAGTATCCTAATAAACCTGCCTCAAATTCCTGCCTCACACGAGTCTTGTGACTAGGATCATCCATTTTAAATGGTTTTACGATGACATTGATGGTCCTTCGTGAGAGACTACACGAAGGACTAGTACTTCCAAGATACTGGAACAGCTCCAAAGTCGTGTGAATTATTTGGCCATCAGCCATCGATTTGAGCCATCGATTCAAGCCATGGTCAGCCATTGATTTATATCATCAAGTATCAAAACTTTGGAGAATCAATGAGACTCTCGAGAAGTGAGCCTTCACTCAGTGAATAATGATACTGCTGTATCAGTACTGCCTCACATGAGGGCCCCGGAAATTAGCTAGTTCCACAAAGGGGATGTTTGAAGCTAGGTTGGCTCCTGAAGGACCCCGGTGGAGCATGACAGTGGAACATAACGACAGCAGACGCTTTGGGGTGACAGGCTGGATCACTCCTGAGGTTACCTTGGAGGCGGCTATCAGCAGAGCGAAACACGGTAATGGACACAGGATGACATAGGCCAATGCTGTGGGCCTCCTGAAAATGAATGTTTGATTTTTTTTTTTTATGTGTGACAAATGTTTTACAATAAAATTAGCTGTCTTTTTAGTGCCATTGCATTATTAAACTAGGAGCAAGTGCACTCATTTATTACAGATAATAGCACTCTAGTCGCACAGAAAGACGGTATTTATTCATCAAACACTACAAATTTACTTTAATACATAGCTTTGGACAGAGCCATATAAAAGTAGTTTTCTAGTAAGTTGAAAATTACATTAACAATTTCCTATATCCTATTTGATTACCAAACATTTCATACGTCCGCCTATTGGACGAAGCTATTTATCGTCATTGTTCTTTTATTCTGTTTAATTTCTCTTTCAATACATGTTCATACTTTCTTAATCACACTAGACTCAAACTCACCATTGTTTGATTTTGGTGATGAACCTGCGGCGTCTCAGGATCAGGTACTTAAGCGGAGCCCACACCAGCAGGGTCACGGAGGTGACGTAGGCGATGGACGCGGCCACCACCAGCCAGTACGTGGTCCGGTCGTTCCCACCGTTCAGGTCACGCATGAGGCCGGCGAACCGCTCCATGACCACGAAGAGCGGCGCACAGATGGCAAAGAACTGCAGCGCCTCAAAGAGGAACAGCTTGACCGTCTTTCCCGAGGGCATGTTTGTTTTGGTTTTCTTACCCCCGCGTCAATACCGTGGGTTCGAAACCCGCCGCACAGTTTCTGAGCTGTCCCAGGCTGGAGGCTAAATTCAAACCACAAGACACGCATCTCTCGCAAAGGGGGAGTTGGTGCAGCCGTGGTTGGACTCTGGACACTGCTTATGCCGCACGGCTATTTTATTGCTGAGGTAATGAGGTGGTCATACTTCCCCTATTTATGGGTCCACATAAAAAAGGCACACGATGACTTGTCTCTTTAAAACCCAAGGGGAGATGTGTATACATGGTCAACATATGCAAATTAATGTGGAGTAGGGTGAAGTCTTTACTTCGTGATAGGCTTTTTATTACCTTTTATATAGCGGTGTTAAAATAAACCCCAGCCTGATCATTAGTGGTCTTTCTGCCCACTACCGTGGCTCGTTTTAGGACCCTATAGATTGATCTCCATATGTATGTAGTATTTTTTTTGTTTCAGTGGGAACTACTCTTTAGTAAATGCATTACCGTGATTGGCCATCAGGTGGATAAAAGATGCTTGAGCGAATCCAGCATGTTCAGGAAGTCAAGGGAGAAAATGAAAAGACAACGAACATCTACCTAACGAAGGACTAATGTGACCTTCGGAGGAGAGTACTGATAGTGCACTAGAATGAGCATGACGCAAGGGATCAGAGCCCGTTCAAATGAGATTGCCATCTAGTGGCCGACAAGATAACTAATCGTAAGGGCTGCTCGACAATGCAGTGTTAGGGAGTGTCCACAGAATAATTTGAACATGGAAGACGAGATTCATTTTCAACACCAGACGAGATATCCTGTACATTTGGCCTGTTTTTTATTGTGAATATCAATTCATAAGTATGGTTAAAAGAGTACATAGAAACAGTAGTGTACAACTCAGAACAGAATCTTTACAACGATGAGGTTGGTTTTAAAGTTAAAAACAGGCAGCATCTCAGTCCTGTACAATAAAATAAGATGAGGGCTAAAGTCCAGTGCTATCTTTTGGTGCAAACTAAATTTAAATAATAAAAAAATGACGTCAATGTGGTTCACTGGCTCATGGTCCCATCTTTCCAGAACACCTGCTACAATTGATCAAACTCTTGCTTTGCGATATAACAAAATGACACTATTGTCCAAGTGTAGGGTTAATTTAAAAAGGCAGCAACAAGTACAGAAAGACAAGATGAGCAAGCAATGTAAAAAGCAATACCAGAGTTCCCTGAACACAAAATAGCATGTGGCCTTCAGACCAGTGGTGTATTGGGTGTTTTAGCAGTTGCCAACAAAAGCTCTGAACTTATTTCATCAATGTTTTTTGGGCATAAGTGGGAATTAACAAGCACAATAAGAGCCATATGCCTTGCAAAATTTGAAATAATATTTCCACACAGAGATGTGGTACCAGGGTGAAAAGACGTTAAACAAAGATCTTTTTTTTTTTCTGAAAATACCAACATGGACCATAAGTTGTAGACAGCTAAAGCAGTATTTGCATACATGAAGTCCATCCCAAAACCCAAAGAACTCAAACCAAAGCAATTACAAGAGATTGCAAGCCTTAAGAGGAGTCCAGGAGTTAATGAAGTACAATGTGATAAGGCTTCGGTTTGCCTAGTTTGAGAACCCAAGTTTAGGGAACATGCATCAGGGAATATTGTGACACAAGATCATGTCTCTGCTCTAGTAGATGACAGCTTTGAGTCTATGCATCTCATCATAGACACAAATAAAGGAAATTAGCCGTCTACAACGGACATGCATGCTGGTGTGCGTTCGGAGAGATAATCATTAAGAGAACATGATGGGTTTCAAAAAAGACAAAGATACAACTTTAAAAGCAGTTAGTTCAGTAATCAACCACTGGTTATACCATGAATGAGAGAAATCAATCTCCACTTTGCACATGAGCAACTTAAATATACACAACTAGATTAGGCAGAATATTACATCATCTTTATCAGATTTATTTAATACTTCAGGCATCGCCTGTGCACTTCAAAATATAAATTAATCATATCCATTGTTCAACACTGACAAAAAATGAGATGCTTTAAAAACGCGCAGAGGGGTTCCAAACAGCTCACCCCCCCCCCCCTCACTGATCCAAAGCCACAAGTCCATGGCCTTCAAGTGTGTTTGAGCAGCTCTAAAGTACGGGGAACACGCTGAGAGTTTTGCTCGCTCACCCTCTGAAATACTACTTCATCTAAAATTAACTTGGCTGCAAAACGAGTCGATGCGATGGAGGCTCTGTGACGAGGGGGGCCCTCTTTTCCAACTGGCCACGTCCCCGCGGCCCTTTGAGAACCAGGTGAAATGCAACAGAACGGTGCTAAAGTACAGACCCACTGGAGGCCAGCATGTGGCTTCACCACTAGCTTAGCATATGTGTGAATGTGTGCGTGTGTGTCTGAGTGTGCATACACGGAGACACACACACACACACAATCACACGTTCCTTCTTATTCCCTTCAACAACAAAAAAAGTGGCTTCAGTTTTCAGTACTTCTTAAAAATAAAAGACAAAAAGGTTGAGAACGTATTCCGTAGGGTAGCCTGGGTATTCAATGCGATGCTAATATTCTTCAGCACTGCTTAAAGTAGTGTCTTGGTTGCACGGATGAGTAAAATAAAAGGTGCGGCCATCTTTATGTTGTGGAAAGTAGCAGTGCAATTGGCCTGGGTCGAGGAGTAGTTGGCCCGACACAAGTCTCCCCGTCATGTTAGTCTGGGAGAGTCTGGGAGAGTGTGTGTGTGTGTGTGTGTGTGTGTGTGTGTGTGTGTGTGTGTGTGTGTGTGTGTGTGTGTGTGTGTGTGTGTGTGTGTGTGTGTGTGTGTGTGTGTGTGTGTGTGTGTGTGAGCAGCACAATGTTATCTCCTCAAAACAACAGGTGTCTGTGATGCTCAGAACCACATTCCCCATGTGACTGTTTTTTAAATCTTTTTAGTTTTTCTATGTTCACATCAACACAACGCTTTCACCGTTTCAAACGATAACTCACAAAGCAAACACAAGAAAATAAAAGAGGAGCAAAACAAAATCACATACGAGATGTGAGCCCACCATGAGGAGAGGGGCCGATGTGTTGAAAAAATAATTTAAATTCCCTCTACAAAAGAGAAGTGACATGAGGTTTTTTTTTGTCTGTTATGTGACACCATTATTTACAGTCATCCCAGGCAGCTGGGATCGGGGGGAGGGGGGGAGGGGGAAGGGGCACAAGCATTGCTAGTGCACTCGGCCCATCACAGAAAAAGCATCTGTAGCGTATTAGCTTTACATGTGGGGACTACTGCCCCCTCCCTCCCTCCCTCCCTACCACTAACTTAAAGCAGTACAGAAGAAATGCCAAGATCAGAGTGTGCATGTGGAGTGTGCATGTGGAGTGTGCATGTGGAGTGTGCATGTGGAGTGTGCATGTGCCGTATGCATGTGTAGTGTGTATGAGGGTTTGGTAAGGTGCAGGTTCCCTATAGCAGGGCTTTCTCCGGGTACGGGATGTGTTGGGTGTCTGTGGGGGCCTGTAAGCTCTGACCAGAGGAGGTGCTGTAGCTGGGCGGCTGGTTCATGACGCCGGGGCCGGGGCTGGGGCCCGGTTGAGGGCCTGGGAGGCTGGCCTGGTTCTGGTAGGCCTGGACGTCTGCCTGGGACGGGCTGTAGACGGGCGGCTGGCCCATGTACATGTGGATGTCACTGAGCAAACAACAGCAACAAGAACACAGCAACAGTGTTGAAGACATGAGGATCTCGTGGGACGAATAAAAACTAAAAGCTACACAAACAAAAAGCCCAACTCAGTGTACAAGCAGCGTGGGAGATTCAATGAGAGTTTACAGACTGATGAACAACACACAGCCTGCGCCGTTTAGCTTTACTGTGAAGCTATTAGGAAGGCTGTGAAAGCTACAGTCTAGAACAGAGGAAGGGACAGGACACAAAAGCAGCCAGCCTGCTGAAACACTGCATTTGCTTCTTTGGTGATCACTCTGCATCTCTATAGCAATTAGCAGTAGGGTTCATGCGAGTCCCTGGTTCAGAACACTACAGTCTGCTGGATCCTTCTGTCTGGGCCTACCTGGGCGCTGCTTGGCCAGGCATGGGAGGCCCGGCCTGGAGCTGCTCCATGGGCACAGGGTAGCCCTGCATCCCTGGCCCCATGGCATACGAGCCTGGGCTTGGCTGAACGGGATAACCCTGTGGGCGCACATAGATTGGCACTCATGAAGGCAGATAAACCAATAGAAAACAGTGGGAGTACCTGCTGGATGGCAATGGCTGGATTGGTATGACACCAGTCAAATGAATGTATTACACGTTAAATGTACATTATAAATGTAATAAATGTGTAATATGGAAATGACCATAATTACTACTTCTCTACATTACATTTTTCACACGTCATCCTTGATATTTAGTTTGAACACACACACACACACACACACACACACACACACACACACACACACACACACACACACACACACACACACACACACACACACACACACACACACACACACACACACGTCAATTCTTTAATCAACTTGCCTTTTGTCAGTTAAATTAAACTTGGTGTTCTGGTTGGTTGCTGAGCGACTTCACGGGGCCTCACCTGTTGGGCCGTGTTGGCGGGCGGCTGCTGCATGTAGTACTGCTGGCTCTGGAGCTTGGCGTACATGCCGTACACAGGGTCCTCGTTCATCAGCTTGGCGTACATGGACAGCGCCTCCATCAGCTTCACGTTCAGCTCAGACAGCTCAGAGTGCCTACTGTGAGACACAACCATGCAGCCCCGCGGCCAGGGGTCAGCAACAGCATCTTCTTTCATACACTATATAGGAGGTACACGGTTGCAATACAGGCAGGAGAATACTGTTCGGAGATATCGGGGAGTTAGGGGCTGGGATAAATGATCTGCGTCAGAGTGCATCGACTGTTATGTTATTAAGGGTTATCAACCTGTGCATTAAGCATCAGAAAATGCTCTATGGAATCCATTGCAATCACAGGTAATTTCAGTCAATCGATTTGCTTCTATTTCTTCTAGGATTAACCCTCCTGGCTACATAGACCAGTGGGAGACCCATTACAGTACACTCACCTTATGGAGAAGTCACAGCTGAATGCAGCTATGGCGTTTCAGGCTTTGAGGAGTTATACATCACACATCAGCAGGCGTGGGGATTCAGACCACACACTTAATACAATATTGTGGCTGTCCAAGACAGAGTTTATTAGAGGACTAGGAGATCCATATTAATATAATTTTTAAAACCATCAAGGCATACCAGACAAGGTATGCGTTAGGTGTGTAGTGGATACATGCATCTGTGATATTTTATGGTTATTTTTATGATTTTCTATCCCTGTTAAAGGGAATACTCAAGATTTCTGGGGAAATATTTTCTAGTTATCCATAGTCCAATGAGAAGCACACTAACACGTTTTTTTCTCATTCAGCTGAGCACTTGTTCCGACTGAGTTAGCATTTGACAGCGTTAACAGATATCCTTGGCAGTGGATGAGATTAATAAGCTCCCTCGAGTGGGGGGAAAATAAACCATTCCAAGGTAAATATATTTTAGCTCATCACTTTTAGAACCGTGAATCTAAATTAGAAAAAAATATCCTGATGGTTTTCAGAGCTCCATTTGAGTTTTATTTATCTTTCGACCCTGATGTATTATTTATTACTAAATGTATTCATTTTGCATTGCAAAATCATTTAGCAGCGTTTGCAGAGAAAAAAAAATAAAATCAATGAATCTCGAGGAAAGTACAACGGATCAGCATAGCCCTTCACTTTTGCACTGCAGACATCAGTTTTGTTAAACATGGATTGAAGTTATTAGACTGAGGTATTTTTAAACTAAGTCTTGACTGATCGATAACTCATAGTTCATGTCAGCGGATGGATCTGGGCCCTGAAGAAGTGGTGTCGGTCGACCGGGCCGATGTGGAGTAATCCCTTAAAATGAATCATCATTTGTACCTGTCTATGTCCTCCAGCTTCTGGTCAATGAGGGGTCCCATTTGGTTGCAGGCACCTAGACACCAGACATGAGGTTCAGCATCATTGATGGTAATCACTGCATAGCTATACCATGAATATATGCTCAAGTTAATTTCAATATCAAAAGTTGCAGATCACTACCATAAACAAAAAAAAAAAATTATTAAACCAGTTACCACCCCATTTTTAACAGCTAGAGCTCCTGAAGTGCGTTTCCCATTCATTCACTATAGTGACATTTCAGAAAATCCACAAATGTAGAGTTTTAAGCCTGGAACTAGGCCAACCAACTTGGCGATGAATCACGAACATAAAACATTGGGTAAAAAAAAAGAAGGTAAAATACATAGTTATTGTGGGTGAAGGAGCTAGTCTTCCCATAAACCATTTTGAATGATACCTTTCCAATGACTTCCAACCTAATGATAGTTTGGCACACTTCTTCAATTAACGTGAATATAGTGTTTATAGTCATGAAGTCTAAATGAACCCCCTGTTTCAGCATATATATTTTTTTTTTCAGCAAAAAAATATATTTGGGCTGAGAATGCGATGAAGAAGGATGGTGTGTTATCATCATGGCTAAGACTGGTTTGTGATGCTTTAGTGGTGTATGTGAAGGAGTGTTATGATGAGCACTGTTGGTATGACATGCACCACACACCATGAGGTTATAATGCAAATGCCTGAGAAGCTTAACCCTCTCTCAAATGCAGATCTAAATAAAATGTTGGCCGGACATCCCCCACTTGGCTCTATACTGCAAGTTGTCACTGGGATTTTCACTTCTGAACAACTGATGAGCTCTACTCAGCAACGGCCATTCAAACCGTACACAATTTACAAGCCGATCACACTGTTGTAACAGACACAGATCCTTCAAAACACCTTGGCAGAGGGCCTTGTGCTTAGTACTCGGAGCATCTGTGAAAACGGGGGGCGTGCGCATTATGGCTTTTAAACGGTTTTAATAATAAAAGTAGACTTGACAAGAGGCCAGCTCTTTTAATATTGCTTACATTTTTTAATACACACCTTGTACTACCAAAAACATATTTTAAGATTGATGTGCATCACAAGTAAATATTTCCACACTACAGTACACATTCCAAGTTGAATGTGTAATATTGATACATAATGGTTATTTTCTGTAATTTATTAGACATTTATGTCAGTGTTCCCACAATCTAGCCTGGTTCTACCAGTTTTATCTTGCGTAGTCTTTTCAGTTCCTTTTTCATTAGAGTCTGGCCTTTTAACCTGGCTTTTGGTTTGAAGCCATGCCTGGATGGACAACCATTTCAGCCAATCAGATTAACGTTACTTCACCAATGGAGCAAAATGACACAGATCTTTCCAAATCCGGTCGAACAGTGGATCATGTTGTCTTCCTAAGGTGAAATGTGGAAATAAACCCTCTACTGCACTGCTCCCAAAACTCCCAAAAACCAAGGCACCCCTTTACAGCCAATCCCAGATCATGTACAAGGAAATAATCATTTGCGTGGCTACCCACGATCTACCGTCTACAGAGATCTTGTACCCCCTCAACTATATATACGAGTAGTGTAGTGCAGTAGGGAGGGTGTTTGTCCTTACCTTCCAACTGGAGCAGTTCGACAGCATCTGACTGGTTATCCGTGGGGTCGGCACTCTGAATCATCTGCAGTAGCTGGTCCATTTTCTCCTGAGGGGAAAACAAAAAAGTCTTATTAAAACAAATTAAGGATTTCAGTTCATTCGTGGAAGGAAAAAACACCTCCCCCCCAAACATTTATGTTGACAAATGGACCAATGACGTGTTCCAGGATGATGCGTTACCTCATCTATAAACACAGGCTCTGGCTCCGGCTCTAGGGTCTCCACCTGGACCTCTTCGTTGAACTGCACCGACTTCTTCTCTGTCTTGACTGGAGATTATAGAAAAACTAAGAATTGATCATCAACATCGAATTAGCATTTAAGGAAAGAAAGGAAGCATAACAGTAAAAAACATGGGAGCACAAAGATGATTGACAATAAGTGATGTAATGCAAAGAAGGAAACCCAATATCTATAGATAATGATACAAGGCCAGGCCACTCCCAGTCTTTCGCAGCACTGAGCATTTCAAGGGTATATTACTGGCCCACGAACGGGGGAATGTGTTCGGCTGCGACTGAATCATTACTTGCAGTCGCAGAGAAGGCACATTGCTTTGCCTTTCAGCTTGACCAAACTATCATGTCTCATTCACTCAATTAATGAACGCATATCGAAATGCATTACAAGCAGTACAGACTACTTTGTGATCTCGAGACGGTTGAAATGTTAGCGTCACTATAGTGTACCGCCCCTCCTGACCAATCAGGGCCCTTCAAAGATGCCTTCGTACAGCCAGCTGCGTCATCATCTTTCCCACCGCAGCTGAACTGCAGCCGACCTGAGACCAACCCACGCTGGGACACGGATCAGCGGAAGAAGGGTTGAAGGATGGTGGGGTCAACCCCTTCCCATCACTGGTAAACAAGGGCTTAACTATCTGTATAAGAAGGGATTGATGGGAGCCGTGTCTATAATTGTGCTTTGTTTTTCTTCGATTGCTCCGGGGCGCCTACTGACGAAAGGTATTTTCACAAGTAGAATCAATAAGGCAATAGTGCTAATGGGCAAACGAAAGAGCAGATTGGGCGGGCAAATCAAAGTGGCTCCCATAAGAGTGTGTGTGTGTGTCTGTACGTGTACACATTTGTACTCACTGTGTGTGTGAGTGTGTGCGTGTTTGTGTGCTCGTGTACGTTTGTTCTCACCCATCTCTGGCTCTGCTGTAAGGTCCGCAGTAACGAAGTTGGAGGGGAAGAGGCCCACTCCCTGGTATGTTTCCCCTTTCCACCAGTTGGGGTCGCTGTAGTCAAATAAGAAAGCAAACCAAGAAGAAAACGTTCACTACCACTGGGTGTTTGTCCAACCTTTAATACATGACCTCAAAGCACTAACAAACATATCAAAAAAGGTGAAAGTGATTCAAACTGAATGATATAATCTTTATAGTGGCAATTGGATCGGGACGCTCTGCATGATCTTTACAATAGAGCAGGGGGGGGGGCAATCAGAGAGGCCCAAATTAATTAGGCATCTTCGTATGCCCTTCTCGCACTTGATGGAGACGCTGATCTCTAATGCGAAGCCTCGTCCATTCATCAACATTAAATCTAGGAGGCTGTAAATGAAACCCTCAGCTTGCGGCGCAGCTGAAGGAAAACCAGCAAACAACTAAATCGAGACATGGCCGGCATCGATGATGATGATTACTAATCCCATAATCCCATTATTGTGAGTGTGAGTGTGAGTCATAAAGGTCACCTGTCGTCCAGGATGGTGATGATCTCCCCAGACTTGAAGGTGAGCTCGTTGTCTTCGGCCGCCTCAAAGTCGTAGATGGCGCGCACCTTCCTGCCGTCCGCCTTGTGGGAGGAGAGCAGGCTGGAGGCGCTGGGGTAGAGGCTGGACAGAGAGCCCTGCGGCTGCCCTCGCTGCTCCTTCAGCGACAGCTCGATGGCTGTGGACAGACCGGGTCGGCTGGGTCAATTGGATGTCAGGGCTGACTCTAAGGTGTGCCATCGTGTATCCGGTGAGCACCCTACATGTTTCTACACATGGACCAGCTGAGACTGCTTTCCTTTGGACAGGGAAATCATTCTGAAGCCCTATTGGTATAGCCCTTGGTTTCTCCAAGCCATTACAAGAAAAGCCCCCAGGACATCTGTTAAGAGGACTTGATGGATTTCTTACGATTTCTCTCATTAATTCAATATGCTAGCGTCACAGAACAAAACCTTGGTGACGGTTTTTTGTACAGTTGTTGGTAATGTTACAAGCATAGTTTTAAAGAAAACGGTCCCAATAAAGCCATTACCTTTGGCCAGGTCTTCCTCTTCTTTTTTCGTGGAGGCAGTGGCAGGGTCCTTGGCCACCAACGCAGGGCTAGCCTTCGCCTGTTCTGCAGCCTAAAAGCAATGATTACAGCCACAGTCAGTGTGCACCAGCAAACCAAAACAACCATCAAAGGGCGATGACTCAAAGCATTCTCAACCATGGCTGAAACCGAGACCAAAAGACAGAAGACGCCACAGCGTGGGTTGTTTTTTTGATGAAATAAGCACTACTGATCTAGTGGGGCTTCAGAGCAGAGCTACCTGGGAGCCCACGGCCGGGAAGGTGACACCTTGCTCCCTGAGGTTCTTGATCATGGCCGAGATGAGGCTAAGCTGAGGATCGTTCCGGAAGTCTTCCGCC